>NW_017307001.1:261482-283628 GCF_000935625.1 Nanorana parkeri
CCCGAAAGACGGGTGTAAAAGAGGGGGCCCCCCGTATATAGCCAGAAGTGGTAGCGTGATAAAACCAAATGTAACAATCTGCTCAGTGCCTAGAGGAGGAAAAAAAAAATGGGTGTTAGTTAGCGACACAGTAAAAGAAGGCTCGTGTGGGCACATCGCATGGGGATGGATTCAGGCGAGTTAGGGTTGGTCGGAGCCCCGAGCCTTGGTGGGAGGGATCTGAAATCAGCCCTCGCCAGACGCCCTCCCCACCGGGGGTACAAACCTCTGAGGTAACACGTAGAGACCCAGAAACAGCATAAAACATGGTATCACATAACAGAACATAACATGGGGCATCAAAAACCACTTTACAAGTAGGGAGTAAAGACGGCCTGGGCTCACAACCCTGTAGAGGGCCAACTATGAGTCAGTGTCTGGTGCTACACCCCTAAATTGAAGCCAGGACCCCGGCTCGTTACCGGGTTCTCCCCGTCTCCCACCCCTGAAAGACAGGGGTAAAAGAGGGGGGACACCCACAAATATCCAGAAGTTGTTGCGCGACAAAACCAAATGTGACAATCTGTTCAGTGCTTAGAGGAAGAAAAAAATGGGTGTTATTTAATGGCTCAGTAAAAGGAGGCTTGTGTGGGTACATCGCATGTGGATAGAGTCAGGCGAGATAGGGTGAGCCAGGGTCCTGAGTCTAGGTGGGAAGGATCCGAAATCAGCCCTCGTTAGACGAGGGGACTGCAGGTCGAGATGGGTCGGGGCCCCTCCGGGTGGAGCGGGAGCGGGCCCTCCGGTTACGCTGAGGCATGACGTCCAGTGGCATGAGGCCCTCTCCGGTAAAAGGTAAGTCCACCCAGTCTGGAATGGAGATTGCATCAGTTCCAAGGAACTCAAATAGATTAGGAAGCTGCGATGGGTATCGTAGATGGAAGGAGTCGGGGCCCTTCCGAATCTGGAGGCTAAACGGGTGCCCCCATCGGTATGTGGCGCCCACCTGTCGGATGGCATCCAGCAAGGGCCGCACGGATCTGCGCATGGCCAACGTCAGGCGGGACAGGTCTGGAAGAAGCTGAATGGAAGCCCCATCGAAATCAACCAGGCCCGTTCTCCACGCTGCACGGAGGATCTCCTCCTTGATGGTGAAAAAGTGTACCCGGCATAGGACATCCCTCACACGGTTGGGGTTCCCAGGGTTGGCTCCTGCGACTCGGTGCACCCTATCCAGCTCAATGGCATCTGTGGGTGGCTTTCCCAGAGTTAAATTGAGGATAGCGGTGACAGTGGCATGGAGATCAGGGCCTAGGGTGGCCTCCTGAATGCCCCACAAGCGGATGTTGTTACGCCTGCTCCGATTTTCACTATCTTCCATCCGCAGGTGTAACTGTTGGAGGTGGGAGCGGTGAGTGGTGTGGGCATTCTCTAGGGTCACCAGCCAGGACTCCTGCGCCAGGACTGAGGTTGACAAGGCCGACAAACGGGAGTCTGTGGATGTAAACCTCCGGTCAAGCTCCCTTACTTCCCCTCTCAGAGCCCCCTCTAATCTAGTGGCCCAAGAGTCAAAGTCTGCCCGGAAGGCAGTAAGAAGGGTGTGTACCTCTGAGGATGCAGGCTCCGTGCCTGGGGCCGCGTCCTGGAGAACCGCCGGCATGGATTGGTCCAAGCTGTCTGTGGAGAGAGACGATGTCCCAGAAGGGTGCAGAGGCTGCAGGGGGTCCAGTGGTTTCAGTCCTGTGTAGCTGAGGAGCGGAGGCTCTGGGCGGGCGTCTGAGGCTGTGGAGGATCCATCCCGGCCTTCTTTACTGGGGCGATTTTCGGCGGCATCTTGTGGCCTACGGTCGCAGTTTCGTCCCGCGGGATTTCGTGTAGATGCCGGGTGAAGTAAGTAGCGATGTCCCGGGTGTAAGAGGATGTAGGAGCATTGGGTGAGTCCCGATCACCGTTCATAGGAGGGGAGGAATGCTGATGAAGCTCAAAAGTCACTATTTAGAACCCCGGTGCAGCAGAGCTCCTAGCTGCACGTCTTCACACCATCATGGTTGGCCACCTTTAGTTAGTGTTTTACTCCCTGGTATAGAAACATAAGACAAAGAATTCATGTTGTCTCATATAAAATGATATATTTTTTTATTTGTCCTATAATTTACACAGTGCATTGCAAGTATATTTTATTTTGTTCACCTTTGATGGTCCTCGTATAACTGCAGGATTTGGTATTAACAGTTGTATGCAAGAATTATTATTTTCTAGAAGTCTGTGAAGTTCACCAGTCACACAGTTATATTTCATTAAAAAGTGAGCTATTGAGGCAGGGATTTATTAGAGGGAAGTGAAGTTTAGTGTTAATGCCCTAGATGTGCCTAGTAATAAGCTCATAACTGCGTTCAGAAAAACATGAGCAAACACTGAAATATTGTCCTATATCATATCTGCAGAGGAACACATACCATTTTTGAGCTTCTTCTAAGAGTCTGCAATATCTAGGCTAATGAGCCCTAAAACAAAGCATCCTGCTATTAATCTACCTGGATATAACACATTTGCTCCTGCTTCATGTATCAAACAGAGAAGATAATTTATTGGATAACTGGAACGCTAGTCCTTGTGAATGAACTACATTTTCAATTCCAAAGACAATTACAAACAGGTTAGATCACTATTTTGCCAATTACAGGGCCATGATCCTATTTGGGACTGTCTGCTTGAAAACTGACATATCTTGAGCAGTAATGGTCAGCTTATGAGTTTTAGGAGGCCTCAGCTAGAGCTCCGGATATCATTCAGGGGCCCCACATAATATTCAGTAGGGATGCATCGATACTCATACTCATCCAAATACCGGAACGTTTGGTCAGAGGAAGCCGGGTAGTGAGTAATGATCCACCTCCTGATTGGCTGGGAAGCTGGCTCAATGCTGATTGCCTAGGAAGTTGCCTTCCCAGGCCAATCGGCATCAAGCCAGCTCCTTGCTGATTTGCTGGGAAGCTGGATTTCCAGCAAATCAGCATGGAGCCAGCTTCCCGGCCAATCAGGAAGCTGGGGGGTGGTTTATTACTAGCTGCCTGGCTTCCTGATTGCCCGGGAAGCCGGTTTCATGCCAGTGGAAGCACTGGTATCGGTGCTCTGTATTGGCGAGTACCGAAAGCAAAATATTGGCACTTGTACTCGATACCAAAAAATCGGTATCGGTGCATCTCTAATATTTAGTATATATAATGTTACAGGAGATGGTCAGATATGACCAACATGATACAGGAGGTTAGAGACTGCCAATATGCTACAGGAGATGGTCAGAGATTAGAGGAAAGCTACATCAGATTGTTAGAGATTACTGCCCCTTTTTAAATCAGTTATCTGACTCATGCTACTAACTGTTGAAGAGCCACAAAGAAAGTATCAAAAGGCATGCAACCCTTGAAATGCTGGTTACACACTAGTGATCTATATAGTGGGCTGCTAGTTGCACCCAAGAAGAGATGTACTGCATTGATTCTGAAATTATGAACTATACACTGTACTTCTGTGAAGTGTAGTGCGAGTAAGTCTAGTTAGTAATCTTGTTTATTGAGGCGTGCAGTAAAGTCTACCTGCGCTAACCAACCATGTGCTTTCCTTGGAATTATGTTACCCTCCATTGTTTCCTCTTACTCCTCAATGGTGTTATGTCGGTAGTCTGTTTGGACCACTTTTATTACCTGGTTAATGTATAAACACTAGTTAGAAACTTTGTGTAAGTGTTTTGTTTTCCTTTTTTCACAATTAGTTAGGTTACAACATTCTATCTTACTCTGTAGTTTTGTAAAACTAGATACTCTAAGGCAGTACTCTAAAACATTGCCTTAGTACTTAGTACTATCAATTGTTTCAAGTGGTAAACATCCAAACATGTTATCTCACTATCATGGCTTGATTTGGTCCATTTTACTTAATTTGCAATTTCTCTTAAAGCCATACTCACACCAAATCTTTTTTTTTGTTTTGGATAAAGCAGGGATGGTTTAAAATTCTGTTAAGTTTTTATTGACATCTGTGTCTCTGTTGGTGTTATTTTCTCTAACTTCCTTTCAGTACAGGAATTGAGCAGAAATTTCTCCAACAATACCACAAAGAAAAACAATGTTTATTTGATTGACAAAGTTTGAACTTTTGACAATGTTTGTATTGCTGTCAGTGCAACCCTGTCTCAGTGACAACTGCTTCCCCTGTTTCTTGTACGGATGTCTCAGTGACAAGAGGTGAGGGAATATCTTCTGAATGTGGTCCCAGACAGAAATACAATTTTGCAACAAGTTTAACTCTTCTCCAGTATGTTGAAAATTAAAAAAAGCATTAAAAAATAAGTTTGGAGTAAAGCAACAATGCTGAAATCCACGGATCTGACAAAATACACTTGCAGTAGGGCTCCACCCCCCCCCCCCCCAACTGCAAGGGTTTAAGTATCAGAACTGTGGACTTTTTACTTACCTTAACCCTTGCTCTCATGGGCTCATCCTTCTGAGTGACCAGTCCCCTAAAGCCTCTTCTCTTCGGCGCATAATTCAGCAGTTGTGAAGTCACCATGTACTGTGAGGAAGTCGAGGGCCTGCCCACAACCTGGAGCATCAGAGTGAAGAAGAAAGTGCTGACTGCAGGTGTAGTGAGGAATAATATAGATATAAGTCCCTTATCCTGATAACTTAGATGAAATTGAGCATTTAACCCATGCAGTGTGGGGGAGGAAGAGGGTGTCCCACTGCAAAAGCATTTTTGTCAGTTCAGAGTTCAGCTTAGAGAAAACCATCTCATGGCTGTTTTCATGTGTTAGTTGTAGAGCAACGTAGAACACTTCTTACTAAGGCAAATAATTAATGAGGCCGCATGTGTCTATGTACTATTCCATTGTCAGCTGTGGACTGTACTAGACAGCCAACAAATCTTGAGCATTTCCTCTGGGCACAGGCATAATGAAACAAGATAAGTGACAGATAATATATACACATTTGTTTATTTCACTTTCTTGCCTTATCATATTTTTAAGCATGATAGAATAATGCTTTAAAGTGAACCTTTACATTAAGATAAGGGTAAAGCTCCTCTTTAGGTAGAATGTGTATGATAGAATCCTGATTTTGCTCCTTGTAATATCACATTTGTAAGCAAGATGAGGTTACACTTTAACGATAGAACTGGGAAATCCTATTCGAGATGGGAAGGCCTGGTTTGATCTGCTTGTGGAATTTTCTCGACAGCCACACAAGTGTGAAAGATTTTCCTCTTAATGTAATAAAAATTGACATTAAGCATTATGCAGGTATATAAACCAGTCACAGGACCCAAAGCAGATCCTACAGGACAAGCAAGTGGGAGAGAGTTAAGTTTTCACACAATCACTGACATTTTATTGTGGTGCACCACTACAGCTCATAGAAACTGTAACCAGTTCAGAACAATAATGCAAAAGGTAGAGTACATTTAAGTATTATAACTTCTACTTTAAGGAAGAACTGCATAGATAATCCATCTTGGTTGCTGATGAGTTGATTAATACAACATTCCTCTTCTGATTAGCATTGTGACAGCTCATGCATCTTTTTACTCCATGTAAATGGCACTGGGGCAGCTTGTGTTCCCCAGCAACAAGCCCTGATTTGTACAATTTATAGCTCAGCGCTAGCTGTGCTGAGTCTGAGGAATTCTATAATGAGAGCGCTCAGCAAGTGCTGTGTTATCTGTTACGCTAGTGGAAGTGGATGCCATTTGATAACTATCTGTTCAGGAAAGAACTGATTTAAGAGCTCAGTTTCTCAATTTCCAGACAGATAATGTCTCTATGGAAACCTATTGTATATAGTTCAAACTGTCTGTTTGGACAGATTACTCTTCTGGTTAACACAATAAAATAGATGAGATAATTGGTATTTTTGAGATGAATAAATATGGATGTGGATAAAGAAATAATTTTTTTTTTTACACATGAGCAAAATTAATATATAGCACAGAAAATCATCTAACATAAGGCTAAAGCAGAGGGTAAAGCCTAGGAACCCACAACAATTGGTCTTCAGTACTCTCAGCTTAGCTGCCAGTGGTCCCTTAGTGATGTCTGCCATTGCAGAGGCTAGCCAACTGAGTTCTCAACATGGCTTCAAAGAGATGTATGTTATGCATATATGAGCTTATGAGTTTCTTTCTGGTTTTCTCACATGCTCTTAAATAAGCTTTAAAACAAGCCTCTGTAACTACAAGCATTGTGGAGCAAATAATCTTCAAAGTTCACAGCAGAAGCACTGAAGTTGTTCACGTCAGTTCTCTCAGCAGATCAGCTCACTCTTCTACCCCTCAAAGCAGAAACTTGGCTGCCTTCCAGCATTCTAATCTCTATGTAAACACAAAGCATTTGCCTGGCAGGGGGAATCCGGGAGCAGAAAGAGTCAACTTGGCTGACTTCATTATGGCTTCTGAGAACTTTGATGATTAATTGATCCACAGTTACTACAGCTACAGAGGTCAATGAGTCTGGTCTTGAAACAGGTTCAATTTAATGCACTCCTTTCACATTAAACTAGATACAAATTAACTCCATGGGGCACAGCAGACACCTTTAAAGTGACCCTATATCCTATTGCCTTTCCGGTGGCTCCTGTCTCAAAACACTGCCATTGCACTGATGCTTGGCAACTGCAGATATTCCGCAGCTCCGGGTGTGTGAATACCTGCTCCACCCTCCATTCACAGTGGTTCCTCGTATGTCACATGGAAAGTATTCCACCCACCTAGAAAGGTTGGATACTTACATCAGCTGGGGAGTAGGGAAGCAGCTATATTTCATGACACGGGCCCCCAATAAGGTAAGTATAGGTTGGCTTCTTTTGCACGGCTGGCCTTCTGTAACGAGTAACCCTGGGCGTCACTTTAGGAACTATAATGTACAATTATCGCACCTGTGCTTGCAAAATGCATTGCACAATATAGTAGCATATGTAGAAAAGTGTGCCTAAGCATTTGAGTGTTGTTTTTTATTAGCCTAAAGAATGCAGAAGAATTTTAACTATTCAGAAGGAGGATATTAATTCATTATTGACAAAAGTCTCATCTGCAGATAACTAAAATTGTGTTGTAAAGAGATGATTGCCAAAAAATAGCTTTGCTCAGTCTGCTGAGCAATTAAACATTTCCAGTGAAGTGTAGGCCTTAGGATTTTACTATGTGTGTGATTGGTTGTGAACATGAGATATAGATCAGAATTTAATATTCCATTTAGACTTGTGTGTTCCCAAAATACAACAGGAAAGGAAACTGGAGGAGTTGCCCAAAATAACCAAATAGTAAAATATTTCAGGTGGATCTGGTTCAAGGTAGCCCATTGCTTATAATTGTAATTTAGTCCTCAGTAATTATGCATATGTGATTAAGTTGTCTGATTACTTCTGGTATTTTATATTGTCTGATAATGTCAGTGTGATCAGCAGAGAGTCATTAGATATATGTTCTGTGCTTGACTTACTTAAGGTTGACATATTATATAGAAGAACTGTCAGGACATGTAGACAAAGTGGTGATTGGGAGCTCAGTAATATTTTAGTGTGATTGGTGACCAATGGCACAAGTGTGATTGGTGACCAATGACACAGTTTTACTACAGCTGACCTATATCCAAAGCATCAAGAAATCTCCCATTATATAGCAGTAGATGATCTTCAACACCACAATGCCAGAAGATCAATGCTCTGGGGAGTATCTGGAGTCACTGCAGGGGAAATTTCTACACTAAGCAGCAGCTAGCAGACCATGGGATTTACTTAATTAGAGATAAATTATGTTATCAGCTTCAAATGTAATTCAGCTTAATGATAATAACTAATATAAGAGAGAATCTGGATCATCATTTGTTTGATGTATTAAGGAACAATGTACAACAAAGTACTAAAATGCTGAAAGCTTGGAAGATATCTCATCAAATATGCAATTCTAAGCTTAGAAGATTTTTGGGGTGTCTGTAATTTGAACTCAACCCTTGTGGAGAGTTATGGGTAAATCAGTGGTCCACTTTCAACATCAAGGAGGATTATTTTGGAAAATCCCTTTTATCAATTGAGTACTGCTGATATGAAAATACATCTTGTAAAAAAATTGTTTTACGAAAGACTATCTGCAGGTTTAAATGGAAATGGTTTGAAACTCTGCAAATAAATACGTTATATCAATTTTTAAAGATGGTGTCACGGACGGGGCTCACGGGTATAAACTGGAATCAGGTCTGTGGACCCTATCTACTTCACTGGCAGGGACACTTAGGGAAAAGGCTGCAAGCAGTATAGGCTAACAACTCCCAGGGCTGGAGAACAAGCAGGGAACAGAGCAGGGGAACTGAATCAGACAGTGGAAGACAGAATCGGCTGGTAGGGCAAGGTACTAGGCAGGGTGCTGCAATGCTAAGTAGGTAGCATGGGGTCACCAAGGATGTGGAATCTAAGGGCCAGCCGGTGTTCACCAGAGCTCCTGATGGTGGAGATGGACTTGGCTGTGTGCTGACCCCAGGTTAGTATCCCTAGGTTCATCCAACTCACCTAACAGCCAAGAATGGTAGACAAGGCCAGAGTTCTGGACAGGTTGCAGACACACATACAACGGATAAAACAAAGGTCGGGGACAGACAGATGGCCAGGAATTCCAGGGACAATCCAAAGGATAGGGGCAGACTGAAGACTGGGATTTCCAATGTTGTGATTGAGTGGCATAAAATATTGGTGAAATATTAATAATAGGGTGGTGTCTGAATTATATTTAGATTTAATAGACAGTGCCTCCAGCCGATTATGGCAAATAATAAATAACTTAACAAACAGTATGAATTCAGTTCAGACACTTGATAATACACCCCAAACCAATTCCCTGAGTTATTTGAGCTTATGGTGATTTCTTACCACAATATATAAATATCTCCCAATTACACTAATAAATCAAAATAATGTATTAATATGCGAGTATAATCATATATTTCTGTACAAAACATAAATTACTGGTGATTACAATTCAAATACCCAATCAAAGAAATAAATGGAAATAAATTATCAGAAAAATAAAAATACCTAGACACCTTTAAGATTGTTTCTTACTTTCCGTGGCCATAGGAAAGAAAGAGACGTATCTCAAAAGTAAAAATTCCCTTGTGATCCTAACGATTTCTGAAGATAATAGGTTTACTAGTCTAATGGAGACAACAAGCAAACAGGCTAGTATACCTACAATAGCAAACTAGTTACATACAAATCTGTACCCTATTTAACCATACACAATACAATCTCAGGAATAAAATGGAGAAAGGTATGAAAAATTATCAGAAGAATTCACCGTGCACACTGTTAATCTGAATTGTAAACAAAAAAAACACTAATAATAAAATGTAACCGCTATGATTTTGGACTAAAATGTTACATCCGGGAAGTTTTCTTCAGACTCTTCCTTCTCTCCTTCCTCCTTTCCATGGTATTTTATATGGTTTGAAAGCATTGTTGAAAGTAAGAAACAATCTTAAAGGTGTCTAGGTATTTTTATTTTTCCTGATAATTTATTTCCATTTATTTCTTTGATTGGGTATTTGAATTGTAATCACCAGTAATTTATGTTTTGTACAGAAATATATGATTATACTCGTATATTAATAAATTATTTTGATTTATTAGTGTAATTGGGAGATATTTATATATTGTGGAAAGAAATCACCATAAGCTCAAAGAACTCAGGGAATTGGTTTGGGGTGTACTATCAAGTGTCTGAACTGAATTCATACTGTTTGTTAAGTTATTTATTATTTGCCGTAATCAGCTGGAGGCACTGTCTATTAAATCTAAATATAATTCAGACACCACCCTATTATTAATATTTCACCAATATTTTATACCACTCAATCACAACACCAAGGAATGGCCAAAGGACAGGGACAGACTGACAACTGGGATTTCTAGGGACAAGTCAAAGTTCAGGGCAGACTGAAGACAAGGATTTCCAGGGGCGAGCCAAAGGTCAGTATACGGGTAGACTCCAAGGAATTCTGATTCAATGGCAACCAGGTGGGCTCGACATCTAGCTTGGGAAAGCTTTGCTCGGGCAGCATGCCGTTTGCTGCCCTGGGTTTAAATAGAGTCAATGGATTGGCCACAAGCAGACTGTACTGATTGGCAGAGAAGCTGCATAAGAAACAGCGGGAGAGGTCGACCAATGCCTAAAGCTGCCAGACTGGTGCAAGTCAGGTTTAGAGCACATGCCTGGAGGACTACAAACAACAGCACAGCCCTGCATGCCTGCAGAACCAGGGGTAAGAGGTCTGCATATACTTGTAGAACTACAAGTAACAGCTCAACTGTCTGTAGCTGAACTGAGACAGATGGATGCTCAATTGTTCTTTAAAAGTAAACTATCATGATGGCTGTTACTTGGCACAGCCAAGGCTCCAGTCAAGTGCTGGAGGCTACCATTGTCCAACTCCAAGAAGCAGTCCTAGCTCTTGGGTAGGCGTATCACTGTGCATGACACACATGAGGTGCGCTAACGCAGATTCTGCGATTTTGCCAGTGGTAGTCTGTGACATACAGCAGCCTAACTGACAGGTCCATATTAAAGTAAAACAGAAGCGAAGACTTTTTTTTTAAAATTTAGGATAGAGTAAGGGAGGTTATATGCCCTATTGGCATTTTTTGCCATCTATGTCCCATCGGGGAGATTTCCCTTTACTGCCTGCCCAATATCCACAACAGGAAGTGAGAGAAACTTCTTTCAAATAGAGGGAAATCCCTGTTAGACAGAAGGGTCACTAAAACAAGTGTCCCCATTGGAAGGAGAAATAGAGGTGTACACCTCCCTAATGGGGATACAGACATCAAAAACATGTGGCAAAATTAACAATAGAAAAGGTGTTGTCTTCATTTGCACTGCTACGAAGAAAGCAGCACAAAGAGCACAGGTTGGTATGTAAAGAGCATTGATCATCAACAAGATTTTGAGGTCACTTAAAAAGATGATTTCTAATTATTTGCTATGGGTAAGTGTACTTTGCATAGCATCATTACTTTACTGTTTCACTGTGCAAGGAGTAAAATAAGACAAACATTTGCATCCAACTGGATTTCCCTATGTAGTAATATTTTTTAGTATTTTGTGTTCTGTATCTAATATGAAACATATATTACTGGATATTTAAAAAACAAATCTAAGCTAATTACCGACCGTAGGATGTAACACTCATTTCCATGAGATTTCTCTCTTGCTTGTTTGGCCAACATCCATCTCTCAGCTGGAAGTCTCTACTGTGTAAGGATACATTCCACTATTGTTGCATCGAACAGAGATGACAGATCATAGAATGGGGAACAGGTGGTAAAAGACAGTGTCACTTTTCATGAATACTCTTCTGTGTGGATTTTCATTTTTCTTCTTAACCAAGTAAACAATTCCTTCTCTGACATGCTACACGGGGGGTCTCGCTTCCTGGCAGCTGAATGCTAATCTTACAATACAATGACTTTCACTTTCTGAGGAAAACAGTCCTCATTATTTCACAAATCATATATAAGTTATATACAAATCATATATAAGTTATAGATTAGTAATTATCAGAAATGCAAGAGCTCTGTCATCAGTGGGCTTATTCGATAAAGCCGGCAAGCAGCAAGGTGCCAAGTGTAGTCAACCTTCAGCAACCAATCAAATGTCATCTCTCTTGATAAAACTTTAGTAAAATACTTTTTAACAATTTGTGTGAATCATAAAGGAGAAAAAAAGCACGTACACCAGGTCCACTGGGCCTTGGCCCCTAGCGGGACACTTGCAGGTAACGGAGCTTGGATTGTGAGGCAGCAAATTAGATCATATCTCAATCTCATATCTAATATCCCTCTAAGCTCTAGGAAGCACATCATTGATCTGCAGGTAAAACTGCTTTACAGATTAAACAAATATATAAGAACTATTTCAGCCAACAAAACACTCATTGGCATTGACCTGCTTCCTGCTTGCTCTTAGGACTGCTTGTTACAGCATAATGTTGGCATTGATCATCATTTTTCTGTTACCTTACAGAGAAAGCAATTCAACTGAAAGCGTCAATCATATACGGTATAGTTAAAACAACAATTTAATACAGTTAGGTCTGGAATTAACTGGACACAAATTTTATGTTGGCTGTTAATATAATAAATTCAAGTGATAGTGATAGAATCTGGGCTTAAAGTGCAGTCTCTCAGCTTTAAGTTGAGGGTATACACATCCATATTGCAGGAAGGGGTTAGGAATTACAGCTCTTTTTTTCAAGGGACCAAAAGTAATTGGACAGTTGACTCAAAAGCTGTTTTATGGACAGCTGCAGGCTATTCTTTTGTTATTTCATCATCAATTAACAACAGTGGTGGATGATCTTAGGATCCTTTCCATGGTAAAGAAAAACCACTTCACAACATCCAGCCAAATGAGAAACACTCTCCAGGAGGTAGCCATATCATTATCTAAGTATACCATAAAGAGTAGACTTCATAAGAGCAAATACAGAGGGTTCACCACAGGTGCACACCATTCATAAGCCTCAAGAATAGAAAGGCCAGATTAGACTTTGCCAAAAAAAGCCAGCCCAGCCCAAATAACTACACGAAACCCTAACCCAAAGGAAGTAACGCACAAAGTGCAGTGATCAGTAGTAAGTAAGGCACAGAGTGCAGAGGCCAGTAGCAAGAAACATACATAATGCAGAGGTCAGTAGTAAGTAACGCACAGAGTGCAGTGGTTAGAAAGAGGTAACGCACAGCGTGCATCGGTCAAAAGGAGGTAACGCACAGAGTGCAGCGGTCAAAAGGAGGTAAAGCACAGAGTGCAGTGGTCAGAAGGAAGTAACGCACAGAGTGCTGTGGCCAGAAGGAGGTAACACACAGAGTGCAGAGGTCAGAATAAGGTAACGTACAGCTTGCAGCAGTCAAGAGGTAATGTGCAGCGTGCAGTGGTCAGAAAGAGGTAACGCACAGAGTGCAGCGGTCGGGAGGAGGTAACGCACAGAGTGCAGCGGTCGGGAGGAGGTAACGCACAGAGTGCAGCGGTCAGGGAGTAAGGCACAGAGTGCAGTGGTCGGGAGGAGGTAACACACACAGTGTAGCGGTCAGGAGGTAATGCACAAAGTGCATCGGTCTGAAGGTCAGTGGCCCCCAAAACCCCCAGCATTCTTAAGAGCCAGTAGTTAAAAGTTATAAGAGGCTACCTCCTAGGCATACAGTACCTGTTTTTAGTATACATTATAGTGAAAGCAGGTACTGTATGCCTAGGAGGCACAAATCAGACACATACCTTCTTCTCCCTCCGGTGCCAGCTCCTCCTTGCCCAATGCCCCCTCTGAGTCCATGCCACTGCTGGCGGCGGCATGTGTAAGTGTCACCCTGGGCAGGCTCCCTCTTCTCTCTCCCCCTTTCTCTCTCTGCCGGAATTGTGGCTTTGGAGGCGGGAACCTCCGGAACGCCAGGGCCTCTGCTAGTCACCGCAGTACTAGATGGGGGAAACCTCGGGCAGTCTAGCCCGTGCAGAAGGAGGGAGCAACCATTGTGTTGAGGGGGGTGGGGGGAGTTGGGTGCGGCGTTTCTAGTTTCCCGAATCCGCCACTGCTTCACTTAAAGTTAAGCTGCAAAGGTAAGTAACGCAGCTGCTAGGCCCCCGGGAGGGCGTGTCCTTAGGCGACCACCTAACTCACCTAATAAGAGATCGGCCTCTGTGGACAATGACCCCAAACATACTGCAAAAGCAACCCAGGAGTTTTTTTTAAAACAAACAAGTGGAATATTCTGCAATTGCGGAGTCAATTACCTGATCTCAACCCGATCGAGCATACATTTCACTTGCTGAAGACAACACTTAAGGCAGAAAGACCAAAACTACAAGTGGAGACAGCTCCAGTAAAGGCTCAGCAAAGTATCACAAAGGAGGAAGCCCAGCGTTTGGTGATGTCCATGCATTCCAGGCTTCAAGCAGTCATTTAAGAAAAAAGAGATTGGTGTTCCTACCTGGAGATCCGACTAATTATACGCCCTAATACAGGTTTGCATATTTGCTTCTATTAGACCTATCCGTGACCAAACAATCATGCAAAAATTGTTTATGAGGATCGATCCACAAATATTTATGTATGTTTGTAACCTAAGAGTTTTTTAATGGTGAGAGATGGTTTGAAGGTGATATCTCTATTACATGTTATTTCTATGAATTTTTCTAATAAATTTAACTTTTTTGCATACTAGCTACTTGTCCGGATCCCTTAGTTGACCGCTTTTGACTTGTTACCTTTTAACGGGTTAACCCCCCTCTTTGTTTTTCAAGCAGTCATTGCCTGCAAAGGATTCTCAACAAAGTATTAATCTCCTTCTACAGTATGCTTTACTTACTTGCAGGATTTGTATATTTACTTCCTAAAAAGTTTACTGCAGGATTCAAGCTGTCTAGGTTACCACCATAAACTTTCTTTCATGGGCATGGGACATTTTTTAAATATAAAATAGTAATCACAGTTCTAATACACAAAATAAAGATTCCTAAACATTTAATGAGGCAGATCAAAGTCCAGACACTATGTGCAATGTACAGTAACCCCAGAAAATGATATGATCTATACTTAGATTTGACCATAAAGCTGTGCTAACTGTCTTAATGGTCCAGTGTTGCTCACAAAGCCTAAGCATCTGGTAATATGATTTCTGTCAAAGGGAAGGATCAGAGTTCAGATTTACTGATCCTCCTTTTCTTTAGAGATCATGTGACTAAGGGGTCTATTCACGAAGCTGCCGAAGGATCTAGCCGTATCTTCGGCCGATCCTTCGGCTAGCTTCGGTTACGGGAGTCCATCGGTTAATTCGAACCAAGAGCCTGCTGTACGGGCTATTCACAATAGCCCGTACAGCTCCCGATCATGGCCGAGCGGCTCAGCCGAGCCGAACGCATATGTATCGGCTCGGCTGAGCCGTGCTGAAAGCCGAAGCTTTTTTTTTTTCTTTTTTTTTGACAGCAGCAGAGCCGACGGACAATAGGAAACTATTGTGCGGAGCTAGCTGTAACTGCTAGCTACGCACAATCGTTTGCTATTTACTTTTTTTTACTTTTTTCACTATCGGTCATTCACTTGGCTGCCCTCGGCAGCTTCTTGAATAGACCCCTAAGTGTCAAGGCGTTCACACATGAAGACAACACTGAGCCCCCATTCACACGTTTCAGCCATTTCCTGGCTATTTTGAAGCTTTTTTTTTACTTGTTTTTTCAAGCTTCAGACATTTTTGTTTTGGCCAACAGAAAGCAGTATCATCTGTGAGATCCTATTTTGCTGTCCTTTTATCTGATTCCTGGTTTTTGTGTTTTGGTGCCTTGTGCTATCGAAGCTCCCAATCTGGGAAAACTTCACTCCCAATTTTCTTCCAGGCCCTAGATGTTCTTGTGGGCCCTCACCAGATGGATGAAAGTCTCCACATCCAGCTGCACACTCCTGAAATCTACATTTTGTTCAGAGGCCTGAGTTTGCTAGGAGTTGTTAGACATAAAAA
Source organism: Nanorana parkeri (assembly GCF_000935625.1). Classification (NCBI taxonomy): domain Eukaryota; kingdom Metazoa; phylum Chordata; class Amphibia; order Anura; family Dicroglossidae; genus Nanorana; species Nanorana parkeri. The sequence continues at coordinate 277,004 of NW_017307001.1, forward strand.
TGCATGGAAAAATGTGCTAAGATGTTTGCGTTGTGCACTTTCAAGCACTCCATTGAAGTCTATGAGGCCAAAAACACACATGATTCTACGTGAACAAAGGGATGTGTATGTTTTTTTGCATGGCAAGGTTTAAACGGGCTCCTTTGAATATAATGGGAGTCTTCATGTTGAGCCCCATCATACTTTGGGAAATGCGTGACAAATTGCTCAGGTGCGAATGGGGGCTGAAGGTCTCCTAGAGCAGTAGTTTCTTCAGAAAAGGTACCTAGTATATTTAACACCTTTGTTCTTTATTTATCCATCTCAGCAAGACTAACATAGTTTGATGTTTATATTTGAATATACAGTATATGTGCAATAAGTCAGTCTTTAGCTGCTGTACTGTGCACACAGTCATTGCACTATATTCTGCTTTATGAAATAAGCTTGAATATGCATTGTGCCATGATTGTGATTCATATACATGCATAGCCTGGTTTTTGATTGTCATGTTCTGGAATATGTAAAGCATGTTGAATTAATTATCCGAATAAGCAGCCTAGGAATTGGTAATGTATGTTCAAGCAATTCCCATTCCATCCATGGTTGGGTAGGCACATTCACTGGCTATCTGTTTAGATCCAGCAGCGGAATTCTGCATTAATCTGCAGCTCTTTGACACAAGCTGTGAAGGCAGATCCTGCCAGGCTGGGTGATTATCCACTGGGTTTATTTTACAAGCTAGAGTGGAGAAAGTCAGCAGTCTACATTAAATAGCTCTTTCACTGCAGCTACCTAGAGCAACTAATGCCTATTTTCAGATAGAGATGTAAATATGTCCGAAAGGGAAAGTTTGCTGTTAATGGCACCCATGTGATGTAGACATTTTAGAAAGCACTGGGAGCAATATATTGTGCAGCATTATCGGGTGAAAGGCTGTTATAGCTAAGCCATTACTACCTGCCTTGCCTTTCCCTCTGACATAGCTAGCTCATCATACCTTAGAAAAAAACATAAATTGCTCAGTGACATATGTATCTTGCTGTAGAATAAATATCCATATGATGAAAAATACAACATGACAACCAAGATGGCTTGAGGTATTGCTGTGAGAAAAAGATGCATAAATGGCATTAAACTGCAACATAAATGGTATTATACAATATTATACAGCTATTGTGCTTACACTTTTTTTTCATTCTTTATTTAAAGTTTTTACATAATATAATTCATCTACACTTAACAAAAAACAAACTTCCATCTGGACAGCTTACCCAACATAGACATTCCATCTTAATATATGAATTTACATAAATATAATAAAAAAATATTGTATAGCATATCTTCTTTTCTTCGACCAGTTTACATTTCATATTTCACATTCTAGTTCCTCCTTTTAATAATAATGGACTTTTCTAATACTTCTTTAATAACTATTTCTTAAAGTGACATTTTTCCCCTCACCCCAACGTTAATTAAAGCACTTACCTTAAATGTCTCTTAATCTGATCTTCTTCTTCTTTCCTGATGTTTTCAGCCTTGTCTCAAGCGCTGCGGCGGTTCTCCGATCCAGCGCTGACTCCTCTGAGCTTGCTGGCACTTCCTGTCCCACTGTGTCTGCATGCGGGTGCACGCGTCAATAGCCTTACCTTGCGTCTCTCCTCGTGTCCCGCCCCAAAATGCTTTGCGGCCGCCCGAGAATTTTCACATTTTCAGATGGGAGCGCGCGGGGAAGACACAGGTAAGTTTAAACCACTGTTAAAGCGTTTTTGGTTTTAGCATATATGTACTGCTTGCTAGCAGTAGATATACTGTATGCAAAAAAAGCTGAGGGTTTAGAAACCCTTTAAGTCCCGTCTAGTTTAGCTTGACTGCCCCCACATATATCTATATACAGTTACAACATACATAAACAAAAACACAAGCAAACAAAAGGAAAGAAAAGGTTTTTTTTTGTATTTGATGGCCTACAGTTCCAAAGAGTGCTAACCATGTAGGCTAACTCATAAAGCCATAGAGCCCTTATTGTTCCCCGTAGCAGAAACACTTTCTTTAGATCTCCTACACCTTTTGTCAGCATTGACACAAAGAATGACACTGATGCCCAGGACCACACTAGCATGCAGTAACACAGGTAGAAATACTGTATGGGAGGCAGCTTTACCACATTTGCTCTCCTGCATTCTGCCACACCGGCTGGCCACTATCTTCATAGAAGTCAAGGCAAAAGGGCATCACTCATCTTCCTGAGTCTGTGGTCTTCAGCCTTCAGTGTGACATACTGTATATCTGTCAGATTTACACTTCATCACTCTCTCTGTCATCACTCATTGCTCTATTATCTTTCTTTCCTTAGAACATCTTTTTGGATCAGGTTTGTTTGGAGTAAAAGACATGTATTTGGGGATGTTTGATGACTCTTTTACTGAAGTTTCTCTCTCTCTTATCCGAGAAACAGGGCACTTCTCCTTTCATTAAAGCAAATACACGGAACTATGGGTACTGCTGCCAGGTGCACTCTATTCAGTGTAGCTCAGGGTACTTTTTTTATGGAGTTGATGGTCATAATCGCCACTATTCACCATTCTGGGAAAACATTACTAGTGTTAATGTACCACCCTAGAACAGGGAAACACCATCACACAGTGGGATAAACTTAATTTTTTCACCACTCACTAGAACATCATACTCCTGCGATTGCTTCTCCCAACTGACCATTACTCTGCTGTCACTTTGCCTCATTTACAGTGCCAGTGTTAAAGCCAACTGCACAGACATCAGGTTGCTGTGCAACTGCGTATGGCTAATGTCATGTTTAGGTTTATTCCAAAAGCGGAAGAGCAATTTTAACTGTTGTTTATTGGACTAGACAGTTTTTTCTTCAATGTTGATATTCCTAAAGTTCCTAAATATTCCTAAACACCAGTGGTCTATGATGTAGTAGGAGATGTACCCTGTGTGATTGCCTTTTGTGCAATGACCGACCGACATGGTCACTGTATCTCACAATGTTTCTGTGATGTTAAATGTACAGTGCACTATTTGCTTGCTGTTATAGATAAAACTACTTGGCATCTCCGTTTTTTTTATTCTCCAAGGGCCCCTTCTCACATTTTCATGAGGTGGCTTGTCCTTTCATTGTACATCTTTGGAATTACTGCCTTTAAAATGACAAAAGCTATATGGTCTGTCTATATTAACAGCATGCCGTCCGCCCATTGTGAAAAAACGGACAGACGGCAAACTCACATGGGTGGGTTGCTGCAATTAGACAGCTTTTTTTTCTGCCCCGTCCGTTCTTTACAGCCGTTACCGGCTGTTTGACATACAACCAATCTGCAGCTCTATAGCCGCCGATCGGTTGTATGTTGTAATTCGCCCCACCTCTGCACCGTCAAGTGCTGCCGCCTGGAGTGCCGCCCCCTCCTAATCCCTCACCTTCAATCCCAGGATCCGTTAGCCCATCTGTGGCCCGGGACCGGCTCGGGAGGACGTAAGGAGGTAAGATGGGAGGGAGATCAGCATCTTCCAACTTGCTGACCTCCCTCCGTAGTGTGAATGCGGAAGTGATGTGTGATACATCACTTTCGCATTCACCTGTCAGTCATCTGGCTGCTATAGCCAGAGAGAAGAAGCTTATTAAGCAGATCTGTGCTTCATCAGCTTCTTTTGGGGTCCCTAGGTGACATTAGAGACCCCTAATGTCTCCATAAAGAAGACCTGTCAGTGTGCCTTTGCTATTATATAGGGGGATTGTTATCCCCCTATGTGATAGCAATAACAATAAGTGTAAAAAAAAAAAAAAAAGTAAAAAATAAATAAAAGTCACATATAAAAAAAGTCCCCCACCCCCACGTTTTCACACATATAAACGTAAATACGGGTTCGATGCGGCAGCACGCAAAAATTACAATTGCGCTACACACATATCACCACGAACGTCGGAGTGAGAGCAATAATTTTAGGGCCATCAAGCACTTTTAAAGCGTCGCCTATGGCCAATTTTAGGTATTGTAGTTTTTTGAGGTTTCTCGCACGCGCGCAATTTTAAGGCTTGACATGTTTCGTGTCTTTTTACCCGACGTGACCCCGCCTTTTATATTTTACCAAAAATTGGGTGATAATGAATGTTTTATAATTTAATATAGGGGAAACAGTTTATTTTGTTTTTCATTCTGTACTTTTTCCTTAATATAGTAAAAAATAAAACCCCCAGTGGTGATTAAATACCACCAAAAGAAAGTTCTACATGTCCCCAAAAAATGGTATAAAATCCATTTCAGTACAGCTTTGCATGACGGAATAAATGTCAGTCAAAATACCGCAACGCTGAATACTGTTAATGGCCTGGACAGGAAGGGGGTTTAACATCGCGGTCTTCAAGTGGTTAAACACCATTCCCATTTCCTGGTACAGATGATAATGGCATTTCTTTAGGTCATGATATTAGATCATTCTGCAAAATCTGTTCACACGCAAAGCAAGTGTGGAAATACAGTTACTATTATATGTCTCTGTTTATGTAGTTCCACATATTCAGATGGCAAGAGTGGGCCCAATTCTGCCATAGACACAGAATTTCAGTTTTTTTAATTCACTCTGGTTAATTTATAATAATTGGAGCAGCGGATAACATTGTGACTCATATATAGCAAACAACAAAGCACTTTCACTTCCTAACCTGTACTGAAAAAATAACAGTAAGTGATTGGATGATAAGGTAATGTCTCTGTTTTTCTTTGCTTCTTATGTTAAGCTGTTATTCTCAAACTGTTATTTTTTACAACAAGTTTCAAACTGACAAGTTGCTATAAGGCAATACAAACAGCTCTTTTTATTAGACACTTAGTAAAGCATTTTGTTTACTACCGCTTTGTTCCTTGCGCATCATGAGATGCATTGCAATGTATTTTGTAAGTAAAATGCATGGGCACTGGAAAAACTATTGTTTATAATACACTCTATTCCCACTAATATATTGATTTCAGCGTAAACAAAAATCTCTGCCTACTGCATTTGGGTGAATTGACTGGCAGTTTGCTATTCAAGTCAATTCTTTAAAATACACAATGCATGACAACAAACATCAGTGCAATGCAGTTTAAACTAACACTAAACTCACAAATTAAATCCAAAAAATGCATTCATTTACCCTAACTATCAACATGCATTCATGTACCTTAACTATCAACAAAAATGTACCCTATTTGTGTATCACTCAGCTGTAGATTCTTAGATCATCTCTGAATTGGTGCTGACACTGTACTTCCTTCTGGAGGGTGGCTACTTTTGTTCCCCATGGTCCCTGTGTGTATTGCATAGTAGCCACCGCCATGATAGACTAGAATTTCAATACAATTCAAGAGTGAGCTTGGAGCAGTGGCTACTTTACAACACACACAGGGACCATGGGGAACAAAAGTAGCCACCCTCCAGAAGGAAGGACAGTGTCAGCACAAATTCAGAGATGATTTGAGGATTTACAGCTGAGTTGTACCTAAATAAGATTTTTGTTAATAGTTAAGGTACTTGAATGCATTTTTAAGATTTAACTCTTAAGTTTAGTGTAACTTTAACTCAAATGGAAAACTTAGTAGTTTAAAGGAGACAGACTGAATTTCTTAACGGTTGGCATTTCTCAGCTGGTATGTGTAACATAGGCCGAAAACATTTATACCATACACAAAGCAGGAAAGTAGGAAATGGGCCCAAAATATCTTTTACTACTATTACCTCCAGCTTAGTGCTTTAAGCTAACTTTGCTGAACCTCTACTAACCTTTTCATGTGTTGGTGGGAATATCCTTACACCAGTGCAACAAAGTGAGGACAATAACTGATAGATAGCCGTAAGCACTGGAAAATAGTAACTGCAGTAGGACCATGGTTGCAACCTAGCTGGTAGTTTACTAGCCTGGCCAATAAAAAGGGCATTTATGGCCAGTGTCAATAATAGGAAAGGGATCACATGATTGGAAAACACTCGTCTTATACACAAGTGTTTTCCAATCATGTGCAAGAAAAAATGCTGTTTTTTTTTTTATTTTATTTTCCTCCACTTGATGGGATATGCTTTGCAAAGTGAATGTAAAGTGAAAATTCCTTTGCAAAGTGAACAGCCTTTTTGTCCTTTGTAAATTAACCAAATTTTCAGCTCCAGTGCATCCATTAAAGAATGATTGTTAATTCTGTAAATAACTCAACCATAATAATAATAATCTAAATTGCTAAATAGCCCAAGGGTGATACATATTTGACAATGCATAAAATAAAAGCAGAAATGTAACTGATTGCAAGAATATTTAATAAATAAACCTCTTTCAACATTTTAAATGCTGTTGAAAAGGTAGAAGGCTTCTTTGTTGCAATATAGTTCTATACTTTATATAGCAATTAAAAAATATATATATTTTGGCTGTTTTTATGAAAAAAAAAAGAAGTTAAATTTGGTCTAAAAATAGCCAGTGGGGGATCTCTATGGGGTCTATTCACAAAGCTGCCGAAGGATCTGGCCGTAGCTTCGCCCGTACAGCTCCCGATCATGGCCGCATATGCATCGGCTCGGCTGAGCCGTGCTGAAAGCCGAAGCTGGCCGAGCGGCCGGCCGCTCGGCCTGCTTCTGACAGCTGGGCGGAGCCAGCCGTGAT
>NW_017307001.1:283769-285669 GCF_000935625.1 Nanorana parkeri
CCGAACATGCTCAGCATGTTCGGCCGACCCGAAGCCACACGAAGCAAGCCGATGTACGGCTGATTTCAGCCGATGTACGGCTGAAATTAGCTGTACCAGCCTGAAGTGAATAGCCGAACAGTGTTTGGCTCACTTCACTTTTTTTTCGTTTTCTTTAGACCCCTATGTTTCTAAAGAGTTATAAGGCGCCTGAGTAAAATGTGTCACAAATGTGTGGGTAGGATAAAGTAGTATAGGCAGTCATACAGAGCACCATAGAAGAGACTGCCTAAAGTTATCAGAAACTAATAATCTGCATCAAGCAAATTTCATAAGTAATATTTTAAGTACAGGTATTTCCTATTAAAGTAAACTCTCGGTTATCCGATATTCAACTAACAGAACTCTCATCTAACCAGAAATAAATCCCTGTGTACTCAATGTTCTGCTGATCTGCGGCATGTATTATCCTGGAAACGATTGTGTGCCTATTTGTCTAAATTTGTCTTAAGTGTGTTTATTTGTCTTAATTTACTGTTGGTTACTGCGTTTCAATATTAATATGAAGTCAATACAGAGTTTATGGTATGTTATGGGGTATAGCATTAGTTAGACCTATTTTTAATAGTAACTCTCAAGTAACCATAAACTACATTTATTACATTCAGAATCTACCAATCCCCTTGGATGCCGGATAACAGGGAGTTTACTGTATTCATAACGATTAATCCACAACCATCTATTTGTTTCAGTACGCAATTTTTTTTTTTTTTTTATCCTTTACACATAGTTTTTCAAAAGAACTTGATGAATGTGATAAAAATAGAAATAGCTGAGTGATCTTGATGTATTTCACCTATTTTCTCACTTCTGCCTAATTAAATTAGTTAAATTTGCTGGAAAGGTGTCAAAACTAATTATACCTTGATACAGATATGTCAGAATGTAGTATATCAAAGTACCGGTGGTTTTTTGTTTGTCTGATGATAGGTCTGTGCATGTTACTCACAACACAACACACACACACACACGTACTTGCACACCAAAACTCACAAAGAAAAATCAGCTAGGAAATTCAGTGATCCAGTTACATGCAATACTTATTGGATTGGAATTTGATTTTTTATACAAAAAAATAAATTTTTATTACAAATAATTTTATGTTAAAATATTTAGTTTAGCAGTACTGTCTAACAAAAAGTGAGCATTAATTATAACTGCTCTACAGATAAAAAAGACTGCACACCTTCAGTATTAAGTTAGGAAGGAAATTAGTCATGGCATGTCTTACTTGTTTCAGCTGATGCTTCTATGTATCGCTGCAAGCTGACATTATTAACCCAAGTATCAGTTTTTGACTATTGTGCACATGGGTAGCCTAATGCCCTGGGATTCAGAATCTGGTTGTCTCTAGCACTGCACATGGGTCTTAGCTGAAATGATGTACACTTTGTCCACACCACCTTATTCCCATTTCCATTCGCTAATCACTCTGTTTATGTCTTTCCACTCTGTGCCTTTTTTCTTATCCCCCCCCCCCCCCCCACTTTCCTCAGTTTCAGACTTGTGTGCAGGGCAGGGGAGAATTCCTCTTCTTCTATGAACAGATGGTCTCTGCAAATCTGTACATATGCTGTGTGCCCAACTCTTCCTACCTGTCAGCCCACTGAGAGATGAGTGTTTTCAACTCCAAACATCTAGGACAAACACATAGTGGGATTAACCAATGGCATGACACCCTGTCCATTATCACTATCTCTCTTACCTTTCTTTATGACTCTTCAACTCTCTCCTACCACTTTTTTTAACCTACTGGAATGTCCGATAGAAAAGGCTACAGCATTGTGTCTAGGTGATCCTCATGGGTTGCTGATCAAGGATCTTGCACACCAGACCAAGGGATGCATTTATGCAGATTTTC
>NW_017307001.1:285791-287086 GCF_000935625.1 Nanorana parkeri
GGGGGGGGGCTCTGACATTATGATGTGTAATTTTGATGAGGGGGGCAAGAGGGTAATGAATAGGACATGCATGTCTTTATCTGGGAGCGTGGTAGTATAGAAACAGCTGATTGGCATTGGGTAATATGGCAGAATATTTGGGTACTGTATATCCCCTCCACACCAAAAGAATGCTACTGACTTCCCCTATAACTAGATGACATCAGGAATCTAGCTTGCTGTCTGGGACTCCTACCTAACCTTCCTTAATTTTACTATATTTTATACCTGTTAGTTCATGCTACCAAGCTGGTACATAAGATAATTATTTATATACCAGCCCATAAGAAGTTCCTATTATCCCTATCCACTAATTTTCCTTTCTGTTTTGTAAACACACTTCACTGCCCATCATGGTGGGCAGGATAAGTGACAAGCTCTGCTACACTACTGCAGTATAAAACATATATTCCAAAAGCCAATATGCCAAGTACGTTTCCACCTTCTTATTTGGCAGTGCTGGCTGGCTGTCAGACAGACACTAGCAGCAGGAAGGACACATTGACAGAGACTGCTGGCCCACCAAATGGCAAGCTTTCAGGGCAATTCCAAACAGGGAGGTTGAAGAAATAAAGGAGATGAGGAAGCAACTGAAATTCAGCACCGCTTACTTAGGTATGTTGTACTTAAAGTAAAACTAAATTCAGGAGTAAAATCTTAAAAATGCATCCAAGTACCTTAACTATTAAGAAAAATGTAGCTTATATGTGTATCACTCAGCTGTAGATCCTCAAATAATCTCTAAATTAATGCTGACACTGGCCTTCCTTCTGGAGGGTGACTACTTTTGTTCCCCATGGTCCCTGTATGATGAAAAGTAGCCACAGCTCCAAGCTCACTCCCATGATGGGCTACAATCTCAACACAAATGAGTAAACTAAATATGAGATTGTAGTCCATCACAGGAGTGAGCTTGGAGCGGTGGCTAATTTGCAACACACCCTGGGACCATGGGCAACAAAAGTAGCCACCCTCCAGAAGGAAGGACAGTGTCAGCACCAATTCAGAGATGATTTGAAGATCTACAGCTGAGTGATATGAGTGATACACAAATAAGATACATTTTTGTTAATAAGGTTAAATGCATTTTTAAGATTTAACTCCTGAGTTTAGTGTCACTTTAACTATGATAAATATTTATGTATAGTGACTTTTATGGGTGTTTGTTTCTGTGTTTGTGTACAGATCTGTCATCAGATGAGTAAAAAAACTACCATTGCATTTTCAAAAGTTTGACATATCTGTATCAAGATATA
>NW_017307001.1:287109-303993 GCF_000935625.1 Nanorana parkeri
TTTCGTGCTCAAACATACTTAGAGCGCAAACAGCCAGTATTCTGTATAATTATTACCTATATTTTTCAACAAGCTTTGGTTTCTAAGCCAGCACACTGCAGTAAACATTACAGGTCCTCTGAGAACATATGTAACAAAATAATATAAAATGTAAACAAAATACATAATGCAAATCATGTAAAATATAAGAAAATAACTGCAGCTTAAAAACGGAGGATTTGCTTCTATTTGGCCTGTTTTTTAAAAGCTGAGGATCTGTAAGCATGAAACATGTAATGTAATTTGCAGTGTTAAAGCATATCTCTACATTTGAGTGCATTCCACATATGCTCACCAGAAACATTAAACATGTGAAATAACATTATCAGCAAGCCATCATACACAGATGAGACTTACATTTTCCTTTCTGTCCAAGAAGGTATGAGGTCCTAGAGATGTTTTGCCAGCTTTTCACCTTATCTACACACATGCCTTGGCTCATGTATTGGGTCTCCCATCAATTATGGAATACATTACTTACAGCCTTTCTCAATAAGAGATATCAGCCTGAGATCTTCCCTAAATTGAGTGGACTGCAATTATTGGCCTTCTAGGCGACTTTTACAGTGCCATTCTTATGATGACTGTTCTTTCCACTGTCACAGTTATATATCTTGTATAAAATAAGTGTAATCTCTATGCAATGAATGCACTGAAATACATGTCCCTATTGCTTGATTCTTGCTAGCTTATATAAAAAAGAAATGGAAAAAGATAAGCTGACAGCCTGTAGGCTGGGACTTGTATAGCTTTATCACAAATAAAGACATGCTTATAGGGACTCCCTTTGCTTAAAGGAACTATTTTTTTTTACCAAAACAACCCCCCAGACTCTGTTCTTTAGATCTGATTTGTTTTAAATCGTGGATATACCCTTGAAATATTAATCTATTAAGGCTGTTGCTAGAAATGACAGAAGCTGGAGTATTATTGAAAGATTAAATAGGTTCAGTATACATATATGCGCATCTGTGGATTTGTTTTCAAATACACTGCCTTGGTATATGCTCCTATTTCATTTCAAGATTTATTGTAATCGACAGCGTTACAGTGGTGCTGCCTAGCTCACCTCATTTTTCAGATAAGTCAAGACACTTTACAGCACAAAATAAATAAAAGGGATTTATCATTATTACCCTGGTAACCTTCAATAGACTCTTCCTTAGTGCACAAATTGAGATGGGCAAATAATACCAATATTTATTTGCTTGTATGTTTGTTGTTTTGTCCTTGGGCTTTTCTCATGGGCTCGTAGTGATTTGCAGCTTTTTTTACAGTCTCTGATTGGTAGACACAGAATAAAGACAATCAACCAAGGTGTCAATATATCACCCCTTTCTCTCTAGTTTTTCTTTTTAATTTATATTGATATGGTACTAAAGCTACCCAGGAACACTTTCTAGAATCCTAAGACCCCATTCACACTGATCTACATAAAAAAAAAAAATCACTTTTTTTAGCGCGGATTTGAGCTGAGCTACATTGAGCTACAGTGCACATTTTGTCGCACTATGTATCACTTCTTTTGGCTGTCTATCAAAGCCTATTGGGGCCAAATCTCACGAAATCTGCTGGAAAAATAGGTCTATTTTCAAGTGAGAAGCTTGAGTTACAAGCTACAGGAGATATTGTGCTGTGAGATGTGAACAGGCTTATTGAAATGCATTGGATGAGCTACATTGAGTGATTTTTGAGCGATTTTTGAGTGGAAATCGCTCTACAAATTGCCCAGTGTGAGTGGGATCTAACTGTTATGAGCTGGATGTACAGTACATTCCTCAACAAAGGAACAGTGTTTTGTTACAGGATAATGAGTAAAGAAGGGGCCAGTTAAATTATTAATGTTTTATTAAAGTTCTTTTTTTGTGGGCCATGTAACTGGTAGATTTATAAATCTGGAGGACAGTTTGTGACTGACAGAAACAGGAGGTTCCAGCTTTTGTTTCCTCAACATGGAACATGTTTAGCAGTATTTTGTTTTGCTGGAAGGGCAGTCATTTTGAATTGCATTTTTTTAAATCAACTAATAAATGAATCTGTCCACCAGGATACCCCCACATATGTGCATTCCAGGCCAATCAGCACCAGGCCAAGGATTTGTAATTAAAAAAATGTTATTGTTGAATAAATGAATTGAGACTTTGCTAAACTAAATTCAATTATTTGATATTTAACAAGTTAATGTGGAATAAACACCACTTTTAAAAACAAAACATTGCTGGCTGGCAAGAAGGTTTCTATTGTAGAGGCGATTTTGTATGCATCTTTTCTCCAAAAAAGTCTTACCTGCCTGCCAGTATTTTTTATTGTGAATGTACACTGAGCCACACATGTGCGAGGGTAAATAAGCTTGCGCAGAAGTTATTTCACTTTGAGCTGGCCGATTAAGATGGCAGAAGATGCCAAACCCAGAAGAAGACTGGAAAAAGATGTCAGCGGCAATGATGGAGTGACAAGGGATATTGCACCCATCACAGCACTGAAGTGGGCACTTTAGCAGATAAGTCAGCCATAGTGTGCAAATATTCTCTGCATACTTGCACATTATGGCAAACACCTTGGGTGCTGACAGAGGAGTTTACTTCCGCCTTAAACCTGGTTGTAGCAAACCAACTTTTAGTGGGGGGAGGAGTCCCTTTTCCTCCTTTGTTCTATTCACTCGGCTAAAGGCAGCCGAGTGAACAACCAAGCTGTAGTGAACAGAGTCAAATGGCATTGGGCTATTCCCACGGCTGATTTCAGCTGTACATATGCCTGAAGTGCAGAGGGACTTTGACTCAGCTGATTCAACATCTGAATCGGCTGAGCCGAAGCTGCAGCAGCTCACTTGCTGTTGTTTGCCCCATTCTCATAGGGGCCGAACAGCAGAGAGTGAATAGCCGAATGCCGCCACCGGCATTTGGCTCGGCTATTCTGCTCGGTACCTTCGAGGTACCGAGCAGAATAGAAAAGAAGTGAAACAATAAAAAAAGAGTTGAGAAATTAATTTAAAAATGTAAATAAATGGGAAAATGAAAAAAAATATATACTGGAAAGGAAAAAAAACAAAACAAAAAAACTTTTAACCGCTAGCTCCGCCCAACTGTTTCATATTGGCCGGAACCTTCCAGAGTCTTCTAGTAGGTCCCGGCCAATGAATAACAACTGGGCAGAGCCGGCTATGGCGTCACAGCCGGTCCCGCCCAGTTGTTATTGTTTAATGACAGATCAGTGTCCCCAGGTCATTTGGGGATGCTGATCTGTCATTACAACTGGGTGGAGCGAGCCGTAAAATCACAGCTGGCTCTGCCCAGCTGCCATCTGTGTGGAGATCGGTCTGCTTTGGCCGACCTTTCTCCATACTTCAGCTGTCACTTCGGCTCAGTCGAGTCGAAGCATATGCCTTTGGCTCGGCTAAGCCGCCTGGCTGCCTTCGGCTGCTGTACAGGCTATTGTGAATAGCCTGTACAGCAGCCCTTCGGTTCGAGGCGGCCAAAGAGAGCTGAAGGAAATTGACTGAAACCATCCAATGGGGACACCTACTGGAGGGACCTAATGCATGGTCAGTAAGTTAAAGCTGTATATATACATACATACATATAGATACATAGTTTCATGATGTTAACTCTTGCTTTAAAGCAAACTGTGAAGGTACCTGGATCCTTCTTATGTTACCTTGGCCATTACAGGGAAAAAGGCTGTTTTACCCCTTTGTTTAAATAACCCTTTTTTACAGAATATAAAGTGCCCTTTAGCAAAAATCCCCTCATCTCCTTGGTACATAATTAGGGTTATTACCATTCATAGGTAACAAGAAAGCAGCTTATTTCAGAGTGGTTGTGTATTACCACAATATACAGCAGACACACAGTAATACACCAATCTATGATGTGCATCCATAATCTGCACAAAAATGATAACACAAAGGCACATCTTATGTTCCCTGTGAGGATAAGAGTTGCTGTAATGGATATGCAGTGAAAAATTGCATAATGGAAGTTCTCATTTTTTAGATTTTTGAACCACTCATGTTGTGCTCAAACCTGCTTTTATTGCTTCTTAACTCCCAGAGGTCTAATTGTCCTGCTTTAAAAGGATCAGTTTAAGTGAAGTCAGTTGTTATTTAATGCTAGCGTTACTGTCTTTAATGCAGATTAGATGAATTTAAATGCAATTTTCTCTTCTCGAGTTAATTTTGAAGGGCCCTCTGGGACTTATTTTGTTAAATCTGCTATTTTATAAAGTATGTCAGGTTCAGTCAAGTGAATTGATTACGAGGTGATTAATACAGATTTAGGGACTTCACATACAATTTTACACCTGCATGATAGATCAGTACTTGGTATTGGTATGGGCTCTCTGGGTGCATGTTGAAGTAATTGATTGCAATAAACATTGTTTCTGAAGTCAGAAAACTTAACATTTCCAATTTTTTCACCACTGCTCTCAATGATACATAATTCTTAGTTTCATCATGAAGAGTCACATTGCCATAGTCAAAACCATAAAAATTGTCAATAGAGAAATATGTAGCTCACCATTACTTAACTCTCCTTTTGAAGATACTAGTTGCCTACCTGCCATGCTAACCCTCTAGTACATTGAATCACTGGGGATGATTTACTAAAGGCAAATAGGCTGTTCACTTTACAAGGGAATGTTCCCCTAGCTCAGTGAATGTGCTAAACAGTATTTTTGCTTGCACATGATTGGATGATGGAAATCAGCAGAGTTTTACCTCATTCACTTAGCTAAGGGAAAATTCCCCTGGAAAGTGAACAGACGATTTGCCTTTAGTAAATCAACTCCAATGACAGAGAACAAGTATGCAGACAAGACATTCTGACTGTCTTTTACTTTCCTGATCTGCATGCTTATTCCAGGTGAGAATGTATTGAGAGCAACCATTCATCTAGCAATTCAGCAGTATCAGCTTTTGCTTTAAAAACATTATAGTTTTTTAAGTTTAATGTGTAAAATCTGTGAAAAATCTACCAAGGAGTGTTGGCCAACCACACCAATGCTAGAGTAGAAGCAGCAAATAAACAATAATAATAATGATAATAATAATAATATAGATAAATATGTAGGTTGCCAGATTGTGAATGACTTCAAACAAGAATGCAGCTAAGCACCTCAAAACTCCTGATCAGAATATTTGTTTCAAGTTAGTAACACAAAGAGAACTAAGAATGAGCATGACAGATAGGCAACTAGCATTTTCAGAAGTAGAGGTCAGCAGTGGCTGCTTATATGTTTCTCTTAGTACATGATTCTTTTAAGCGATAGAATCAGCAAAAATAGCCATCCATAGCTGAAATTGCAATAATATAGGCTTTACATAAAATGAATGGAGGTGTTCCAGTACATCTTCCAAGTATAATTTTAAATGTGGGGATGCTAGAATGGTATTCTGCATTGTTGTGTAATGTATTGCTGGGAATTGTAGTTCTCTAAAGCCAATGCCATTCTGCAATGCTGTACAATGTATTTCTGAGTTAGTGGCAGAACTACCAGGGTCGCAGCAGTCATGCACAGCCCTGACGAGGCATCCCTCCACTACCAGTGTGCTTTACATTTCCTAAACCGATAAATACATTCACACTACTGTTACATGGATGGCAAAAGTGGCAGACGGGCGGGGAGAAGGCGGGGGAAGAGGCAAAGTGGGAGGGGGGGTCAAGTTGCTGCACCATGGGCCTCTGGGTTGTACTTGCCCCCTGGGCTAAAAGTTGCCAGTCAGCCCCTGATCTAAGCTTACTGTAGTATTTTAGTAATTTTAATTATGCACTTGTTCCTACTTCCTCCTATACTTTCTAGTACAATGGTTTATTTTTACTGAAGATAACCCCTATTTTCAGCATCACTGCCTGCAGCCTCCTAGCTATTACAGTATGTATCATTCTGCAATGAATCAGTTGCTTTTTAAAGGGCAGCTGTACCTTTCCCTAAACTTTCAATTCTCAATATACAGCACACTCAAGTCTCTTGGGAGGCATGGCCAACATTAAAAAAATGAGGATGTAAACACAGGAGCAGGCCAGGATTTTTGAAATGAGGTGAGTAAGCACCTGTCCTTCAAAGTCTGCTCATTCAGCTCAATGCAGAACAGGTCTCTCATCACCAAACGGTATCCTCTAGTGGTAGCCTGGAACAACTTGTTCATTGTAAAACAGACTGAATGCCAGAGCCATGCATGCTGGTGTTGGCAGGATTAATCTTCAGCAAAGGTAACTCATCATACTGGCACTGGAGAGGTACAAGGTCAAATATATAATTCATAGTGAAGGAACAGTTACACTTTAAAATGTTATTAAATCCTCCATGTCAAAACCCATATATTACAGCAGACACGATCACTTACATTGTTTGATGTGTCCCGTCTTTCTGAATCTTTCCATGCTTTTGTAATCATTCTTTAAGCATTCACTAACTGGTGTTTCTGCTCTAAGAGTGGCTACATTGTAGTAAAGAGTTTGATGGAACCACCCTTATGAGCGTGCTCCCAGTTGGACTACATCCTGACATTCCGATGCTCTGGCAGGCAGTATTGGCAGCTCTGAAGCCCATTACTGCAAAGCTACTCTTCTAATTCAGCCCCTCAGGATTTGACTGAAAGCAGCCATTACCCATACTTTGCATATACCTGATACAGGTGTGTTGTCTACATGGCTCAAGATGTTGTGCAATTATTGTCTTGCGAGGGTTGTAAAGTAATTTAAAAAACGTACGATCTGCCCATCTTGGACAGGCAGATAGTACTTGTGATCATCACAAGCCCGCCCCTCTGCGGGGCGGGCTTCCGATGACTGCAATGCTGAACGGGCAGTGTGCGCGTGCGCACACCGGCCCGTTTGGCAGTTATCTCTCGATTATGCTTAAAACCAGCCGAAAATCGTATGATTCTCGGCTGGTTTTCCAACATGCTCGAAATACAAAAGTCGTGCGACCGT
Organism: Nanorana parkeri; assembly: GCF_000935625.1. Taxonomy (NCBI): domain Eukaryota; kingdom Metazoa; phylum Chordata; class Amphibia; order Anura; family Dicroglossidae; genus Nanorana; species Nanorana parkeri. Next base: position 294,081 of record NW_017307001.1, read on the forward strand.
ACAGTAGAAACGGTCGCACGCCTTCCATACACTGCACGATTATTGAAAATGCTTGCCGAATGCCTTAGTAACACTATACGCATGTTAATCAGTGTTGCTCTTTCATTAAATTCTCAACGCATGTGTGAAAGAGGGACAGTTGTCTTCGTAGAAGTTGAGAGTGGTGTATGTTATTTGTCGGCGAGCTCTGAATACACTCCGGCAGCTGAAGGAGGCTCTTAGATGGTAATAAATAAATATGCAGCGCTATGGGTCCAGATTATACTGGTTAAAAAGGGGTCTAATTTAAGGGATCTAAATAGGCCAATAACCACAAAATGTGTTTGAAAATAAATAAAATGTGCAAAATTGCAATTGGTGCATATAAATAAATATCTATCCTGAATTCATGTGCTAAAGGTATACACCATTACCTCAATACAGACTATAAATCACTACTGATCATAATTGTGCAAACGAATAAAATCGTGCAATAAATACAATACAAATACATACATATATATACACACATACAATTGAAAGTGCAGAAATATAAATTCATAAAAATCCAAATGATTGTATCAAATCCAATCCAATATTTTCCCTCTCTTGTCTCCTTTTCCGAACACCGCGGGGTGGATATCGCCGCTGATTACTGTGAGGAGAGTGTTAACCCTAAGCTAGGCCATCTGCATACGGGTGGATTTAGTGGACGGTTAATGAAACCAACAGGGATTGCTTCAGAGCAAGTCTTGTGGATATTTTGGAAATAATGCAACAGAACTTTTCCCTTCCATGATGATCATGAAGCAAAGGAAGTAAGCATACCCCCCGTGTTTTGCCATATATTGCCGGGATAGAGGTATAGGACTGCTTTATTATACCCACCAGTGTCACTCATCTCACGTTTGTCTTGAGAGTGGCATTTCAGCCTATTGGAGGGACTGCACCTTATTATATTCATTTGTTAGCAGAATCTTAGATTAAGATAGTTCTTATGTTCATAATTTTTCACTTATTTATAGATATATTTAGATGTTTGGATGCTTGATCACTGGTGTCTTATAGGAGATGTTTAAACATTATGCTGGACAGTGAGTATTAATCAGCGTAAACCCTGATGATATTTTGGATTTTTGATATATTCGTACACATTCAACTCTTGATCAATTGAAATCCACGGAGTAGAACACATGTTGATATTTATAACTCCTTTATCGTGAGATTGGTACACAGGACCTAGCGCAACAAAATAGCATCAATTAATATACACGGGTTCACTACCTCACATTGTTGCGGCTGGTCTAGCATCACTAATTACTCCTAGTGCAGCGACTTGTTGTTTTTGATGTGTGAAAGAGCCCTTATGCATGTTTTTATTTTCATGTGTATGTGTATTGTGACGGTGGTGCTTTTACTTTTTTTGTTATTTATATGTGATTAAATTGTATTTATTAACACTTTTTTTTTCTTTCCCCACTTAAAGTTATTGCTATCACAAGGGGATAACAAGCCCCCTATGTGATACCATTGGGCAGGTGACAAGTACAATTTCTGGAGATATCGGGTGTCTATTAAATCCCTAATGTCTCTCTTGCCCTCTGCTTCAGATGATCAAGTGCAGAATTTGCTTGATCTGCTATTTAGTCAGGATTTTGACAGCCTTGAACCCCGAAATGCTCAGAGCTGAGCGCTTCCAGGTTCATGCTGTGCAGAGGAAATCAAGGTTCCTGTACAACCTCCTCGCCACCAGCTTTACAGCTGCCTAGGTCAATTTTACATTAGCCTGCTAAAATAAAAACCAAAAAAAAAAAAACAAGCTCATGGCTGCTGCGTGTTTCAGGGCTGGTCATAGGAGATACGTCCTGAATCCTGAAGTGGTTAATACTGTTTTGTGTTCTTTTGTTGGTCATTCATAAAGATATTACAGTCGCCTCTAATTAGTTCAGTGGTGTTAGATTTTTTTCCATCACCCAAATGCCAGTGTGGTATTTGTACTTGCATAATTTCAGGCTTGGTTTTGTTCTGTGACAGCACAATAGATAGTTTCTTATGTAGTCTTCTATATATGACAACATGTAGGCCCCAGCAAGAGATGCTGGGACTGTACTGAGAACTATTACTCTTGCCCATATGTAATTTTGAAGTGTACCTGTACCGATACAATTAAGATTAGACTATTGATTTAACAATTAGCAATAGATTTTTAAAACACACCCTTCTCCAGCTGTTTGTACTGCAAAGTAATTCATTCTCTAAGATACTCAAGGATCACAACAAATATTCTGAAGTTGTTTTCCTTCGGTGTCTAACAGTTCAGAAACAGTGACTAACCGACCCGAAGCGAAGTGAGCCGAACGCTGTTTGGCTATTCACTTCAGGCTTGTACGTCTGATTCCAGCCATATATCGGCTGAAATCAGCCGTACATCGCGTGGCTTCAGCTGGCTACTCGCTGCTGTTCGGTCTACTCTCATAAATGCCGAACAGCAGTGATTGAATAGCCGAATGCTGCCGAGCGGCATTCGGCTCGGCTATTTTGCTCGGTACCTCTGTGGTAGCGAGCAGAATAGAAAAACAGTTAAAAAAGTAGAATAAATAAAATAGAAAACGATTGGGCGGAGCTAGCAATAACAGCAGGCAACTGTTTTCTATTGGCCGGGCGGTTCTGCTGCCATCAGAATGAAAAAAAAACACCATAGGAATGCATTGCTACATTCCTATTGGCTATTTCAATTTGCAATAGCCAACAGCAAACTAGCTATTGCACCCGCCCTCTGCTGCTGTCAATCACTAGAGAGGACCTGATGGAGAACTTTAGGTCCACCTCTGCTGATTGACAGCAGCAGTGGGCGGGTGCAATAGCTAGTTTACTATTGGCTATTGCAAATTGAAATAGCCAATAGGAATGTAGCTATGCATTCCTATGGTGTGTAAAAAAAAAAAAATATTCTGACGGCAGCAAACGGCTCTGATGTCAGATGTAAAAAAAAAGACAATAGAGCAGGAAAAGGTTTACTCTGCTCGATTGAGCAGAGTAAAACTTTCCCGGAGAAAGCTTTTCTCTCCTGGGCAGCCAGGAGTCGCTATCTAATAGCGGGAGACTCCAGGAGCGTCCGGGAGAGTTGGGCTATCTGGAGATCAGCATTCCTGGTTACCTGGTAACTAGGGACGCTGATCTGTCTGTGCAAGTGGCCGGAACCAGCCGTGAGATGATGGTTGGCTCTGCCCAGCAGTCAGGAGCAGGCTGTCGGCCGGCCAATGGCCGGCCGTTCGGCCAGCTTGGGCTTTCACCTCGGCTTAGTCGAGCCGAAGCATATGCCTATGCCGAAGCATATGCCTTCGGCTCAACTGAGCCGCTCGACCGACTTCGGCAGCTGTACGGGCTATAGTGAATAGCCTGTACAGCAGCCTTTTGGTTCTAATGAACCAAAGGGGTCCTGGGGCCGAAGCTAGCCAAAGGATCAGCCGAAGCTACGGCTAGATCCTTCGGCAGCTTAGTGAATATACCCCTAAGTGAACTGACCGTTCTAAATATTATAGGGATTACACTATTTTCCTATTAATGATCTATTTTTTGAACAACCCAAAGATGTGTCTGTGTATACCAAGGTACGATTTTCTCTGCACAGGTTTCATTTTTTTTACCATCATGAAAGTTAAATGTCCAACAGTCATTGGCTGTTAAATCCCAAAAAACGACTTATTCCCTTCCCGGTGGCATTCCAAGCAACACATTTAATTTCTACCTTTCTGGATGCAAAGATTTAGAATTATCTATTGCACTCCTTATTTAGTCAAAATCTACATTGAGCATTATTAGTTTTTCACTTCGTTGGCTTCTCAAATTACATTGCAAACATTTTACTCCCAGGGTTCTCTGCAAAACATTTGCATTTTATGAGCACATTCCATTAGAATCATAGAGTACCACTTATATTTATTCATAGGCGCTGGAAACTTGAAAGTTTTTAACTCACTGCATCTGACTGTTCAAGCAGATCTCTGTATACCGGATAAACAGCTAGATACACTTCACTATTAGTAAGGCAGCTTGGGGGTGATTATTAGCCTTTATTAGCTAAAGAGCGGTTCATAGAGAGAATGCATTGCCTTGTTAGTTCCCTACTTGATAGGCAGTCTCTTAGTTGTGCATCAAAGTGTCAGTCCACACAGAAAGTTGCTATTTTAGTTATTGGTGGAACCCGATGGGCATAGTCTGCCCCTGGCTTTTTTTTAGGCTCTGAATATTGCAACAATAAGATCTTGCCATTATTTCTGACTGTGTTGTTGTCCATCTGGAAGGTTTGGGTATTCCTACTCTCCAATATGTTGTAGCATCTCCTTTTGGATTATCCATAATATGAAATAAAGAATTGAACTAGAAGTTTGGGAATCCCACGGAATGACAACAGAAAGTGTGCAGACCCAGGAATGTAAACATAAATATCATATTATCAAAGCCCCTGGGAAAGAGATATACATTATTTGTCAGGTGTTTGAGCCCTCCTTAACATCTAACAAAACCTGAAATATCTATTTTAGGTAACTTGACCATTTGACCAGTAGAGTACCAATTGTCATAGCAGCCCACACGGGTAGAAGGGGGCCCCATTAAGGATTGCAGAAGTTGCTGTTGATCCTGTACCACCTATGACATTTCCAACCAAGAAGAGCTGACATCAGATACACAGGAGAAGACTATGCAGACAACTCTCCTATTACCTGTCCTTCCTTTTGATTTTAACGGTTCACTGGGGGGGCTCAATCAAAATTTTGCTATGGGGCCCCATGATCTGTAGTTACACCCCTGCATTTGATATGAACCTGTGACCAAGTTATGAACATTCAAGTATTTGCATATTCTTAACAAGCAGTAAACAGGTTTTAAAACAAGCCCTTACAGACATCTGTAGCTGCAGCTACTGTGGAACAATTCATCCTCAAGGTTCACAGGAGAAGGGCTAAAGTTATTCTTATAGCTCCTCCTGACCCAGCAGCAAAGGAGCAGTCTTGCACCTTTTCTAATATAAACCTTTCCAGAGTGTACTCTGGGAAGAGAGAGCATGGTGAGCTGACCAGATTAGTAGGGGAGAAGGTGAAGTAAACCCAGGTCTGATATTAAAAAAAACAAATAGTTGTGAGGGGTTCAAAAGTAAAGTCCTTAGATTGCTAGTAACATTATTGGTTACATATGATGGAGCAATCTTTTGGCTTATTTAATGGACTTAAGAACTACAGCACGTTACTCGTGTGTATTTGTATAATCTATAGTGTAATTTCTGAAAACAAAATATGATGAACTGGTTGTACTTACATGTTGGAAATATGTTGCCATCGTGGGATGACTGAAATACGTAATTGAAACAGTATCCTGGTATTTAGCTGTTTGCCTGGTTTAGGTTTAACTGTACAATTGGAAAGTGCTGGCATGATTGTTTGCAAAGTGTAATAACCGGTGACAACCAAAAAGATTCGATTTTTATGGTCACATGGCCGCAGTAATGTAAAATCCAGTTTTATTTCAAATGTTCCTATAATAGCTTAGGGTATGTTTTTTTCCCTAATTCAACAGGAAATGACCATTGTTAATATGATACCATGGGTTTTATTTTGTCTCATGACACTGAACAAGGGGTGTCATCCTTAAAAGAGATTTACACACTTGTATTTCTTACAAAGCTTTCTGTAAGGTGAATATGATTTTTTTTCTGTGGGCAATACCGTAGCTCTTCTACTAGATTTGATCAAGAATGATGCCATGAGAATCCAGTTGTAAAGCATACAGATCTGCCAAAATATATGAATTGCTTCTAGGGTTCTCCTGTTCTAGTCTGCCACCCTGACTGGCATTGTTCTAACTGGCACCATGACTGGCATTGTCATTGGAAAAAAATGATGTTGTACGGTGGAGATACCCTTTGTATTCAGAATTAAACATGTAGACATGGGATTACACATGTATTCTCTGTACCCAACCAATAGAAGCCACTTGACATGTTTGCAAACAATGGCAGAGCTACAGATGTTCAGAAAATCTAAAAAAAAAAAAAATGCTGCTCACATGAAAGAAATCTCAGAACACCTGTTGCTCATGATGACAGCCAGCTGTGACATTATTCTCTGCTTTAATGTTTATATTGTTTTATATATGCAATTTTTAGTGGTTTCTATAAAGTAATTAATATTTTTAGTGTTACAAACATTTCTTCCTCAGAGTATGAATCTATGGCTCTCATTCACGTTTCGATGTGAATTGAGCCTCTTAGCAAGAACTTGGCACCTGTTTATCTGAATAAATGCAACATGAACTGATTCACTAAACCACAAGAAAAACCAAGGTTTCAATTTATAATGAGCATGTCAGTAAAGGTTTTTAATGCTATTTTCCATTACTAGAGTGGGCCATAGACAGCAGACCATGGACTGTGGGAAATCTACCTGTCCTTTACTTGATGGAGACTTTTGGCATGCAGTAATCAACTAATCATGTTCGTGTGTTAGCCTTTATATATGGCTCTTTTATCACAAGGAATTCCGTCCAATAACCTCCTTCTACTTTTTCATTGAACCCTGAGAGTATGTGCGCATTTGCTACAAGACTGCCTCCACTTTGCTTCAGTATAGCTGGGCGGATGCTGTTCGCTTGGCAGTAGTGCCCTTAGATTGTGCTGATTTTCTCCTACACTCCAAAGACATGCTGGAAGGTTAATTGGCTCCTGTTTCAAGCTAGCCATACACTGTTATCTTTTCTTCATTCAACCTGCCGGCTGAACAAAGAAAATATAGCAGATTCCTCCATCAACGCTTATGAGCATCGATGGAAGAATCCCCCGCTGCTTTCCTTGTATTCTGATTCTAATTGCAGCTGATTGAACAAAAATGTTCAAGCCTAAAAATGGATGGAAAAAATACACATAAACACACAATTGTAAATGCTAAAGCTTCACCAGAGTTCTGTGATCATCAGATTTTACATTGGTAATTCAGCTGACTGATATGTTTCTATTAAACAGTGTACAATATGCAAGTTAAACATAAACATTTTAAGATGCTTGAAAACAAAGTTCCACAAGAAGTTAAAAATGTGTATTAAATCCCCCAAGGGACCCAGTGCACATCACACTTGTCCCTATTCAAATCTCTGCAGGAGTTTAGAAATAAAACCACATTTTTATTACTGTGAGTACTAGCGGTATCCCCTCCCAAGGCTAAAGTCTGAATTATGGGTATTCCTATAGGGCAGGTAGAATGAGCACTGAGCCCCCCTCCATTCTGCAGCCCTCCATCTAATCTTGTAGCCCTGTGCCGTCTCTGCTTTCCTCTGCCAACATCCTTGTACAAAAAATATTTAATTGTATTGGTAGAAAAGACTAAGTCCAGACTCAACAGACTTTTACAAACCATTTATAAAATACAGGTCATGCCATGCAGTGCTGGGTCTCACAAAGTTTTCTTGATGCTGCTAGATGCTAGTCACATGACTTTAACAGGTGACTTGACTGAGTTATACTCCTGCTTTGATTTTTCTTCATTCATCAAAATGAATGGCACTTTAAGCCATAACACTATTTTATAGAAGGGTTCTAACTTTTGCACCTGATTTCTTTACCCAAACTCACAACTCATCGCCTCTACAAACTATGCTTGTTAAAATAGTTTTTTCTTATTTCATATCCAAGTTTATTTGATATTAAAGTCTACTTTGCAGTCCATAGTGACAAAGTTCAAAGGGAAATATAAACTGCCTATGACCTTAAAGGTTTGGCATATGTCAGTACATCATCCTCAGATCCACTCAGAGAGTTACTTTGCCTTACCTAACAATACAGGGAAGCTGTGTCTTACCCGTGATATTGTACATTGGCATTGCCTGGTGAAACATATGGTGATATAAAATAAACACGTTTGAGGAAAAAATAAGGTGATTCCTTGTACAAAATATGGCTGTCACAGCTCCATGGAGAACATGCAACTAATTGACTGTTCTTTCATTGAAGTTGAATGTATTAATGCCGCAATAACAGCAGTCACATTTAGTAACTGTTTAGGGACTGCGGTTTCATACGGAGAGACTGTTTTTGTGGTTATTGCTGTCATTACTCTTCATGAGGCAGATATACAGCATGACGGCAATGTAGCTGAAGGAGCAATAGTCCAGCCTTAAGTGGATGCCCTCCCAAGCACTGAGTAGAAATAAATCACTCTACTCCCTTCATAAAACACTCATAATTTAGGTAAAGTATACTCTGCTAGTGGAAGCTGCCACTTGGTACAGTTTGTTTTATTCTAAGCCAATGTACGGTGTGAGAAATGTGTAAGATTAACTTTTTGCTACATACATCTTGCTCTGCTTAGAGGTCAGCATGGGATTAACATTTACAGTATAGTGTATATAAAAAGTATAGCCAAAACTGTAATTGTTTTACTTTTTTTAGGTTTTGTTACTGTTTGTCTCCTTGCTGGGGACCAACATCACCAAAACAGAGGCTGAGGGAATACACACAAGCACAGGAAGAACATGCAAACTCCTTGCAGATATTGCCCTGGCCAGGAGTCAGACCAAGGACCCCTGGTGCTGTGAGGCAGGAGCTCTAACCACTAAGCCACTGTGCTGCCTGTACTGCTTAGGTATGAATGGACACTGATGAAAACGATCTGAACATTGTAACACAATGCTCAGGTGTGAACAGAGGCAAATGCTTTGACAGACACTGAGGGAGTTATTCACAAAGCTAGCCGTAGGATCAGCTGTAGCTTCGGCTGATCCTTTGGCTAGCTTAAGTTGTGGGAGCAGTACGGGCTATTCACTATAGCCCGCACAGCTCCCGAAGGCCAAAAGCCAAAGGCATATGCTTCGGCTCGACTGAGCTGAAATGACAGCCAAAGCGAGGGGGGGGGGGGGCGGGCGGATCACGGCTGGCTTCGGCCAGTTGTAATAACAGATCAGTGTCCCCAAATGACCTGGGCATGTTGAACTGTCATTAAACAATGACAACTGGATGGAGGCGGCACCGCCCAGTTGTTATTCATTGGCGGGGACCTGCTAGAAGACTCTAGCAGGTGCCGGCCAATAGGAAACAGTTGGGCAGAGCTAGCTGCCACTGCTAGCTCCGCGCAATTGTTTTTTTGTTATTTTTTTTCTTCTTTTTAAAAACATCTTTAGTCTTTTTTTAGATTTTACATTTATTAACATTTTTTAAATCTTTTTTTTAACTTTTTTTTTCAACTTTTCTCATTGATTTCCTATTCTGCTCGGTACCACGGAAGTACCGAGCAGAATAGCCGAGCTGCATTCGGCTATTCACTCACTGTCGTTCTGCGCCAAGTGAAAAGGGGCGAACAGCAGCGAGTGAGTTGCCAGAGCTTCGGCTCAGCCGATCCAGATATTGGAGTCGAAGTCCTTCTGACCGAAGGCAGCCGATGTGAGCCAAGTGAATAGCCGGACGTTGTTCGGCTCACTTCACTACGGTTCGGTTATTCACTCGACTGCCTTTGGCAGCTGAGTGAATAACCCTCTGAGAGTCCTGAGATTGGTTGACCTGTGGTTTTGTAAAGTAGGGTGCACATGGTACAAATATAACGCAAACAGTGGGGGAATTCATAAGCATTAACGGAGGAATCTGTTCTATTTTTTCGCTCGGCCCATGGGTTGAATGAAAAAAATAGACATGTGTATACCCTACTTAAAGGACTCATGGGGGTTGATTTACTAACCTTATAAACACACCACGAACGTGTATACACCTCTGCAGTGTGTTCCCTCAAGACTCGATGTTCTTCCAGTTTAAGTGACTGTTTCCTCAGTTCAAAGACATGCTGGAAGATTAATTGGTTCCTGTCTAAATTGAATCCTCCTATATATGCATGTGAGACAGGGACCTTAGACTGTAAGCTCCTTGAGGGCAAGGACTGATGTGAATATGCATGTAAAG
>NW_017307001.1:304027-332975 GCF_000935625.1 Nanorana parkeri
ATTATATGGAAACCAACACTTTATTAATAAATACATTCTTGGGGATGACCGAAAGGGCTGAGTTATCCACAGTTGAATCAGCAAAAAACACCAAACTGGTAAAGATTTTCTAACCCATAGATGACCTTCATGTGCTGTATGGTTCTCCTGACAGCTTTGGACACAAACATTCTCCCTGGATTGTGACTGTTTGATACTGTAATACCAGTGGCGGAACTACCAGGGTTGCAGAGGTTGTTGCTGCGACCGGGCCCTGGAGTTCCGCCACTTAGAGGGGGCCCAGGACAGGAGGACGGTGCCCCTAGTAACCACTGATTACCAGGATATTTAATATCCCCCCAGATAGAAAGAAATTGTGCTGCAAGTTTGAAAATTACTTGCTAAACTATTGCAGACTTGCCAAGCTTCACAATTTTGTTGCACTATTACATCAAGTCTGCATTGCAAGTCTTCAGACCAGCGAGCTTGCAGAGCTCTTGCTAAGACCTGCAGGACTCTTGCTGTAGACTTGCCAAGCAAATTTGCTACAAATTCAAAAAGTGTCAACTAGAACTTGTGCTGCAAGTGTTCTGCAAGTCTACAACTTGCCAGGAATATGTGCAGCAAGTTAACAAAATTACAATTTCACCCCGCCACAAGTTTGTAGCAAGTTATCCTTGCTATCTGGGCCGGTAACTGCTAATATTAGTACCGGGGTCTCTTCCTCCTGTCCTGGGCCCTTCGTGCTTCACGCTGCTCCCCTCACCTTGTTCCGGCCGGGCGCAGCGTGAAGTATGATTGAGCTGGCGCAGCAGCCAAAGAGCGGGGCTATTACCGCCCCCTCATCACACAGAACAGCTGCCGACCATAGAGCTGCCTGTGTGCTATCGAAAGCTCCAACTGCCTGGGTATGAGAAGCCTGCTGCAGACATGAAGGGGGATATATAGAGAGCTGAGAATATGAAGAAGACATGTGAGAGAAGAGTGTGGGGTCAAGGAGCTGAAAGCTGGGGACGTGAAGGGCGAGATAGGGGGAAGCTGGGGACATGGAAGAGGAGAGTGTTTTGTTTGTCTACCTCTGTGCATCGTTAGTGTTATCTGAAATTTGTGTTTAAAAAAAAAGCTTGTTGTATTCTACATTTTGCAGTAGTAAAATAAAGTAAGTTAATCATAATCACTAAATTGATTCATGTAAGCAATTAATTGTGCAGTATTAGCAAGGTATTATATTTCCTTTTATGAAGTATAATTGCCAGATGCTACACGAGAGCTGCTTCCTACAGATCAATATTAATAAATAAAATGTTATATCATTAAACGGTCGTCTTCCTATTATGTGCTTGCACCCAGTAGTTTATTTTTTCAAATACTGTAAACTGAACATACTGAAGATGTGCTGCTTGCAATTTTTAGGTCAGTGCTTGTGACTTAAGACTTAAAGTATATCTAATGCCACTGGAAGATTTCCCGTCTATTCCTATTCTGGTGGCATCTCAAGATTTTTGGATTTACCCTCACTTTTATTCACAGTGATAATGATGGAAATTAGGACAATTAGAGAGAATGAATCTTCTTAATGGGGACATAGACGGCCAGAAACTAACTTCTAATCCTTCACCACTCTATCCACATTTAAAAAAAGATTTCTCCCTTAATTGTACTTAATCAAAAAACAAAAATAATCTGTTGGCATTGAATATACTGAATATATAGTCCCATTTTCAAGCTTTTGTTTTTTAAACTGAATCGTGATGTCAGCCTAACAACAGTGTGTTTGGGGTATCCGCTTTTACATATACACCAATCAGTCATAACATTATGACCACCTGCCTAATATTGAGTAGGTCCCCCTTTTGCGGCCAAAACAACCCTGACCCATTGAGGCATGGACTTCACTAGACCTCTGAAAGTAGCAGATCCTTTAAGTTCTGTAAGTTGGGGGTGGGGTAGGGCCTACCTATGTGCATCAATGAGCCTTGGTCACCTTTCTTGACTACTTTTGATAAGTCCTGACCACTGCAGACCTGGAACATCCCACAAAAACTGCAGTTTTGGAGTTGCTCGACCCAGTAGTCTAGCCATCACAATTTGGCCCTTGTCAGAGCCGTTCATATCCTTATGCTTACCTATTTTTTTTGCTTCAAATCAACACATTAACTTCAGGTACAAAATGTTGACTTGCTTTCTACTATCCCTATTATACTTGCTGCCTACAATCCCTACTACACCCACTTTTAGCTGCCATTGTAACAATATAATCAATGGTATTTACTTCACCTCTCAGGGGCCAGAATGTTATTGCTGATCGGTGTTTATCTTTGTTATAGTGCCTGAAAACAAATATAACAATTATAAAGGTCAACTTGATTTAAATTGGACCAGGCTCTGAATGTTTTGGTGGTGGGAGATACACTACAGTCAGTCTTAGAGAAATCTCCCCATATTCACCATGAACTGGTAATGTGGCCATTTTTCCAGGCATGGTAACTTTAGTTTCCCCCAGGTGATAAGTACTTTTAGTGTTCACTCATTAGACCCTAGTCCCTAATTATAACATTGCCCAGTAGTGGTGTTCAGATATAACACAGCCAATTATCAAGCAAGCTTTATTCTTTAGTATTTTACAAGTAAGTCACTGGAAGAAAACATAAACAAAAAAAAAGAAGAAAAGCAGACCAACAGGTCCTTGGCGAGACTTGGATTATTGGAAACATTTTAGTAGATTGCAACATGCCTATTGTTTCACCATTGTTCCATATGCCACCAGGTTTCAGGCAACAAACAAGTAGGATAAATAAGGTTTAATCACACATAGAATTCACTTATTTATGTCTGTTTCTAGCCTTCAGAACCATGCAGTCACACAACTCTTTGGTTAAGCAAAATGAAAAGAGCTTTAGGTGCACATAACTGAAATCGGACCCTGGAAATTGATGGGAATATAATATACTGTAAATTAAAAAAATGTCAAAGGAAGCATCCAAAAGGCGCTGGGACTTCAAAACATATTTATATAGAGAAGCAAAAGGAAAAATAATCATTCAGAGAGCTCACTGGCTCTGGTTAGACAGCTCACATTAAACAAGGCTACGCTCAAATAGGTACCCAGAAATAACTGAAAGCATAGACCCACAGAAGTAGTAGCAGACCCAATGCTTAAAATACCAAATTGTTTTAATGGTGTTTTGGGGGTAAAACCACCCCTCCATCAGGGCTACAAAAAAAAAGTACATTGATATATTTATTTTCATGTTTATATTTAAACTCTGTAAGAGTTTGTATGTATATTTAAATACACTACAAGGAGATGTGTCTGACTTATCCGGCTGCCTGTTTAATTTGAGCTCCATATATTTTGCTCAGTAAACAGACTTTTTTTATGTGAAACAGTTAAGGTTAGAAATGTCTATAGGTCAAACTGCTGGCTGAAAATAATAATATAACATTTTCAAATATAATATTAAACATCAACAAAAAAAGGAAAACATCTTTTTTTTTATTGTAATGTTTACTTGATAAATAAATAAAATATATACAAAACACTGTACAACTTTACATTAAGCGGTCAATTACATGTAAAATAGGTGGGGATTTGCGTGGGTAGCACAGTGGCTTAGCGGATATAACTTCTGCTTTGCAGCACAGGGGGTGCCTGGTTTGAATCCTGGTCAGGACACTACCTGCATGGAGTTTGCATTTCCTCCCTGTGCTTGTGTGGGTTTCTTCTCGGTGCACTGGTTTCCTCCCAAAGACATGTTGGCAGGTTAATTGGCTCCTCTCTAACTTGGCCCTGTATGTGTGAGATAGGGACCCTAGAATGTAAGCTCCTTGAGGGCAGGGACTGATGTGAATGGGCAGTATGTAAAGTGCTGTGTAAATTGTTGGCGCTATATAAATACCTGTAGTAAATATAACATATTGTTTTTTGTATTCATTCTTGTACAATTCTAGTTGGTAGAGAAACAGAGGGACCATTTAGTGCATTTGCTTCTCCACATAATATATTCATGAATATATGAATAGAAGATGATACATATTTATACAAACTTAAAGGAAGTTAATATAACACTTACATCATTATATAAGTAGATGAGAAGTCACAGCCACAAACAAACCCTGGCATGGGAAAAGAGGAGAGGATAAAAGAAGGGGTAAATCCATCTACTTACAGTACATATTCATGAGTGTAATATATAAACTTCCTATATGTTTGTATATCTATGTATCATCTACTCATATATTCATGAATGTATTATTCTTTTATACTTTCATACTTGCATCCTTGAATTATTGCAGAACAAATTAAACCTCAGGGAACTAAAATAAAACATGTGATGAAGTCACATGTCTGGGTCATCCAATTGTTCACAGCGCCTCCCCTGCCCCTCCTGCATTTAAAGCTTATTGGTGGTAATGAACTCTGGGATATGTGGTGTTGGCGCTGAGCACTGAACTACAGTCATAGATCACGTGTAGACAGCCTGCAAACAAGCTGTGGGAAGCATTTTTTAAACCGGCATGGAACAGCAAGATTTCTGAACTGAGGAGTCGTTTTTTTCAGTGACAGGACTATGCACATGCTGATTGTCTTAACTGATGAATCCGTCAATTGCGTCCCTCTGTTAAAAAACCCCAATAAACACATGGACTGCGCGACATGGATTTAAGTAGCCACAACAGCCCTTTATTAACCAAACAAAAGTTAACAGTTACCAAAAGTAATAGTCAAAATAACATACAAACAAAATCTGAACGATTCTTGGATCCGAGAAGGAGTCTTTGGGAGCCCATCAGCCCAAATAAGGCCTCTACTAAAAACTGCTCCCATGTCACTAGCCGCACCCCAACCAGCTCTAGGACAGTTACTGCTCCCAAATTCCAATGGGCCAGGCCCCCCGACAAATACCGACACCAACGGGGGGAAGCACCATACCAGGTGATGACCCCCATTTTGTAACTGACTCACATTTTCAGATGCCCAAAGACCCTCTAGGCCGCCAAGCTGCCGTGACATAAAAAAGACATGTCAAAAACCATTAACTGCAAAAAATTAGGAGAGGGCAGGCAGGTCAACCTGCTTCCTCTGTCGACTTTCTGGAAAGAACACCCATCAGCCCTTGCAGTCCCTTCCCATGCAGTTCCTCCCCCAACTCTTGACTCCAACCTCCAATCAGATTAAATCAACTAATTTGTAATTTCTTTAACTATATCTCTGGGTCTGTCTTGATTAAAACATTTTAATAACCACAAAGGTTTATATTTTAAAGGGTATCTATGGTCAAAAACTAAAAATAAATATGTATTTCTTGAATTCATTTCCATAAGTTCAATCCCACTCCTAATAACCATATCAATCTAGAAGTTTGTAAACATACTTATTGAAGATGTCCATATGATGTACTTCCTCAATGCGCTGTCACAAATTCACTCAGCCCTGTGAATATGCACTTATTTGTGTCACAACTCTCAGAGTCTGCCTTCTGAACTACAACTCAATGTCAAACAATGTAACAGTATCAGTGCTTGCTGGAAGCAATGCATGATGGGATATGTAGTCTTGATGAATGGAGATTGCATCACATCAAGCAGCAGGGAAAGAGACGAAAAGCATCTTGGGATTTCAGAAGGTTGTTGAAACTGATGGACAGATGGAACGCATCACTCATAAAAAGGATTTTTACACGTAACCATTGATTGGATTATCAAAAACAACTCCAGCATGTATTCCTATTACAATGCCGATGTTATAACAGGATAGTATATGCTGGGACTTTACAAGTTCTTTAAGTAGCGAAAGTGAACTAACCCTTTAAGTTGGACATTGGTATAGGTAGGCCCCTTATACTATATTGCTGATAGTAAAACTGAAGGAGATTTACACAGATTGTTACATGTTTGGCTGGATTTATGAAGTGTGTCTATGTTTGCCTATGGGCTGGGCATTATGTGAGATTTAAAGAACAACTCTGGGTAATTATTTGATTAATCCTTGCAGTGGGGCTACTCCCGCACTTAAAGGGTTCACTGCTTGTTTTGGTCTGGGGCTGCAAATAACAAAGTTATTCTCACCCAATCCTCCAATCTGGCCGGCTGTGATAGCACTCCCTCCAGCTTGTCTCCTCCTCAGTATATACACAATGTATAGAATGTGATGACACAGGTACCTTAGATCATTGCAGCGGAGGGGAATTGACCCTCCAGGGGTAGATCTAACAGTAAGCCATCTACAAGGTTCAGATGACTATAACCTATTTTCAGTCCCCAGTTAGCCTGTGCAGTGCAGGGGTAGTCCCACTGCAAGGGTTAATAAAAAAATAACCAAAGTTGTTCTTTAAATGTGAAGTATTGAAAGAGTAAAATGTTCCATTCCCAATACTTAGAGCCGACATGAAACATTGCAGCTGTCACATTTTGGCATTATAGAGTGAGCGATCATGTGAGGGCTGATTGTTCAGCTTAAGGTCTCCTTCCTGCAGAGGTGACTATTAGTCACCACACCCCACAGGGATTCCCCCCTCCCTCTCTCCATTCCTCCAGCACTTATTGGAGGGACAGACAAGGGGAGGCGGGCACAGCTCGCTCTGGCTCTAGAGAGGCAGAGTCAGCTGTCAATCAGGCAGGCGGTTGAATCCTGAAAATATTGTTGGGGTCTTTCCTAGCTACAATTGCGGTTCTGCAGGCTCCATCTAGTGGGCAGCTTTAAGTTACAGGAGTACAGTACATAAAAAGCACAGTAAATATACGCCAGTGACCCAAAAGGCAAGTAAACCAAAAAAAAGAGGTTTGGCTTTGGTTACTTTTAAATATAGAAAATTAGATGTTCTATTTGTCAGTGGGTTTTTGTTTGTTTCTCTTTCATTTAGTCTGGTTTCCCCCACACTGTTTACATTGTAGCTGCCATACTACTGCATTAAACCCCCTTTTGCAGAGGTGACTATCAGTTTCCACTCCCCACAGGGATTCACCCCTCCCCTCTCCCCATTCCCCCAGCACTCATTGGAGGGAAAGACAAGAGGGGGGTGCATAGATACACACTGGCACTCCAAGGCAAGTCAAGTACGTCTATTTATTCACGTAATGTTGCAAAGCAAAAGCACTAGGTGCAACGTTTCGGGGTCTCACAGGATCCCCTTCATCAGGCAGGCATCCCCTTCCTGTGAGACCTCGAAACGTTGCACCTAGTGCTTTTGCTTTGAAACATGTACGTGAATAAATAGACGTACTTGACTTGCCTTGGAGTGCAGCTGCAACTATATATTTTTGCGGTAGCCATCCGCCGACACCCGCTGCACCCATTTCTTCACTGATGGAACAGCGGTTTTGAGTGTGATGGATGTGTGGACTTTATTTAGACAAAAGGGGGGGGGGGACACCTGGCTCTGGCTCTAGAGAGGCAGAGCCAGCTGTCAATCAGGCAGGAGCATGGATCCTGAAAATATTGTCTACAAAAATACAGTCTTTTCCTGGCTACAATTGCGGCTTTGCAGGCACTATCTAGTGGACAGCTTTGGGTTACAGGAGTACAGTACATAAAAAGTACAGTAAATATACTGCAGCGACCCAAAAAGGGAAGTAAAGCCAAAAAAAATAAAAGGTTTGACTTTAGTTCACTTTAAAAGACAAAACATTAGATGTTTTTTCTCTTTTTCTCTTTTATTTAGTCTGGTTTCCTCCACACTGTTTACATTGGAGCTTCCATACTACTGCATTGAACCCCTTTTTGCCTCCAGCACTGAACGAGGTATATAGTTCCAGTGTACATAATATTTCATTGGAGGCGGTGATTGCGCATTTGGATTATACTTTGTATGTGACTATAATGTGAGATATATCTCAGCTGCAGCGTGAGTGCTAACTGTTGCCTATTCTTGTCCTGTGTTGAAGAAATGTTCAGTCTTGCCATCACACCTCACGTCTTTTTCCTTCCCAACATAAACTTCACCCTTAGCCGAGCTGGTGTATTTCTTTTTTTTTTATTTGTGTTAGATGAAGAAATCACACTTTATCTGAGTGAGATGAAACTACTGACGTGCAATGCCGAAGGTGAAATTGGAAATGAGAAACGATAACTAGTGGAATGGCGATATACAGTAAATGTGCGTCTGCTGCCTTCCACTCAGCAAATCAGTTTTTATGCATCTGTCGACTCTCCAACTAATGCATTCAGATATCTTAATTTAAGAGGATTATGGCAAGGGAATAGCTTAAATATTTTTATTTAAATATATATTGAGTTTCAATTCCCTCTTGCAGTTTTTTATTATTAGTTTAGTGAGTACAGTTTAAAATTTAGAGCTGTCGAGGAGAATTTATAATAAAACAGAAACCACAAGTCCCAGCACATGTACTGTATGCTGGTGTTTGGACTTTATAGATTGTGTGGTGAGGCAAAGCTACAAACCCATCTGCCCACATGCATTACAATCCTCATTGGTTATACACTGAAAATATTGTTTAGGTAGACCTTCATGCTATATATGGTAGTTGGGGGGCCTGGCACATGGGGAGATTATATGGAGATTGTAAGATGTGTGACCCGTTTCACAATGATAGATTTCGTACATATCTACTGTATAAGGCAATGTATGTTATTTTGTAGTCAGTAAGGCAGAGACACATCAGAGTAAACGGAGTGAAGATTTTGAGTTTTTGAGTCATTTTGATGTGAGTTGTTTCATTTTGATGTTTGCTGTGTTATTTGTTTTCAGAAACAGGGTTGTGGCTGCATGTACTGTATACCAGTTAGTGTGGTCAGCACTGCTGCTATATAACTGCTGAAATAAAACCAAATTAGCCACTTACAGAGATTATTGAGGGGAATTCATGAAGACTGGAACAGAAAAAATCTAGAGCAGTTGCTAATCAATTTCTCTCTTTCATTTTCAAACCTTAACTGAAGAAACTAAAAAGAGAAGCTGATCAGTTACCTAAGCTAATGCTTTAGATTCTATCTGCTCCAGCTTTTATGAACTCCCCCATTGTGTTTACTCAGCCTGATCGATGACGGGTACTACAGTAAAGCTGACCATACACTTTACATTTTTTGTGAAGTCACGTGGGTTGCTATTGTATTCTGGCATAGCTCTCAGAATACCCGAACAGTAACTGCTCCTTCAACAAAAGTCGATGCAACACAGATAAACAGTGTTTAGTAACAACCTATGTGCAGGAAGCAATGCCTGCATATGTAATGAGAAAATTTTATATTTACAAACTATACACATAATCAAAAACATTTTCATGATAATTATTGAAAAGATCACTTGAAGAAAGCTGATGGGGGTAAAAAGTTAAAGTGATATTAAAGTCAAAAGTTTTTATGCCATTTCAAATGCTGATGAATTCACTTACAATGGATGGAGCTCTTTGATATTTAAAAGTTTTACCTTCCTGTGGAATTCACTGGTCCCCTAATCACTGGCTATGATATCCTTTTTTGGGGTGACTCCTTTCCCTTGCAGGGCCACCCTTGTCTGTGTGCTAGTGAACTGTGTGTCTTCACATACACACAGGCACAGCAAGGCAAGACACTACCCTGCTTCCCACTCCTCCCTTGTCCAAGCTAGTAGATGGAGAGCTGCTGGAGACTGCGCTGTCCCTTGTGATCTTAATACTGGACAGGAACTTCAGGGAAGCTGAGCTGAGAGAGATTAAGCCAGATGTTTGGAAACATGATGACTGTAAGTGCTTAGGCAAAAACATAAAGACATGCTTTGCTGGGCGATGTATATTTGTGTGATCTGGATTCATTATTGAAAAAAGATGGAATATTTATACCTCCCAGAAATTCCTTGAGGAGCTGTAACGTTTGCCATAAACATTGCAATCCAATTGTATAATCTCCTATAAATTGTCCATTTGTTACAAGCTGATTGTATATTCTTTACACAGTCTCTTTTAGATTTAGATTATGTAATGTAAAGACTCTAGGTATTACTAAAGGCTGGGTGTTTTTTACCTTAATGCATTCTCTGTATGACTCCCCCGTCCTCCTACACTTACCTGTCAATGCCACTTGTTCTCACTGCTGGTCACCGAAGCAAACTGTTACCGAACTTCCTGGTTGCGGGGGAGGATACTGAGGGCAGGGGAGCTATAGGCTCTTTCTGCCATCAGTCAAACTGTTGGGCAGAGAGGAGGGACATGGCCCGCCGCAGGGCTGTGTGTGTCTATGGACGCACACAGCTACTGCGAGCATGGCTGGGAAGAGAAGCCATACTACTAATAAAAAAAAAAGTAAATACAAGAATAAAGAATTAATATCACTTTAAACAAACGTTTTAGTGTATATCAGGAAGAACATTGGGCTACATAGTTGGTAAATTTAAAGGAGATTGTAACATATATGGTCAGCTTTGGTTATGCCAGCAACTATATAGGGCCTGCTTAACAGGACAAATATTTAATGGATTGTTCAAGTAGGTTTCACATTACATAGTTATTAATCAATCGAAAGGAGCCTGTGCAGAGATTGTTTAACCACATTGCAATTAGAATGGCCAGTATCAGACACTTTTATGGCTGCTTACAGATCTGAACCTTCTGAACCTTCTGAGGTGGAATTACAAGTGGCATCATTTGTGGACAGAGCCATTTATTTTACAGCCATATTTTTAATTTTTCTTAGTGGATAAACAGTCAATCGAATGAGTAGTATCTGCCTTCTATACACTCATGCACCTTACCCTACACCTATATCACTGCCATAAGGCAAGGTGACACTCTTGCCTTGGACATACCCTGTAGAAACATTATGTATCTGTTCATTGTCTTTTAGCCCCTTGAATGCTAATACTATGAATGATGCAAAAGCTGTGCAAGGATGGAGAAATATTAAGTTGGAACAGTGAGTGCTTGGGGCTTAATAAGAAGGGTGTAGATTATTGGTGGAAGACAAGTGGACAGCATTTAAGACCTGTTTACAATATGTACTGTGACTGGTGTTTTACTGCATTTGATCAAGCAGAAGAAAAGCTGGCTGCACGTTGGATTCTGCCAGAATAGTTTATTGAAGTTTGTACCTCATCACTTGTGTCCCGCCGCGGAGGGGGCGAACCTTGAATGGGACACCATGCTTATCAATAATAATTAATTTTAACCTTTTGTTATGTAAGAATTTTAATGATTTGTAATAAATTTATATAAATTGAAAACCCTCTGACGCCTCTTTAAAACCCCATTACAACCTAGGTTGTGAATGTTTTTGTATAATGGGGAAATTTACTTGTTTCTAAATTGTATCTCCATAGGCTGTTTGAAGACAATGGGATCTATATAGTTAAGCAGCAACTGGAATACAAAAATCTCCCGCACCCCTGCAGAACAGCATGACTTCAGGCTGAAAAGCAGCACCTACTCTTCCCTGTAGATTAATGGCTTTTATGATGTACTACTGTACAAGTTATATGGTTAAACCTTGAGCCAGAAACGGAGAAACATGCTGGAGAGCAATTTTCAGCCAATTCACTCTCCCCATTTGAAGAATGATTAAATTAAATGCTGGGCGAGAAATGCACTTTCTTGGCTGTAATGAGCTTTAAAAATTATCCAAAATAGATAGAAAACATTTTTCTTCTTCTCTTCTTTTACAGTAAATTGTGTGGTCATTACATGGCTCTGAAAACGAAACGTCTAATGCACGGAATATTTAATGTGTTGACAAGCTGCAAGATTTATCAAGCAATGCTTTTAAAGGGCTTACAATATATTAACACCAGCTGTGCTCATACATGCTATTTGACCACAAAGCCACTGGCCTGATTTAACACTGTTTACTGTGTTATTAAAGCTCCGCTACACCTTTTAACTCTTTCTCGGCCAAATGCCCGCATTTGCTTTCAGAGACTGTGAGCATAATTCACTAAAGTAAATGAACAGGAGTACGGATAAATTGTTGTCGTAGGATGGGTTTGCAGACCTTAATGTGCACGCAGATGTTCAAGTACAAATCGTTTGCAACCCTTACACATAATGTAGGAGAAAAGGGCCGTGTATGTACGGGTGTTGATCTTTGGAAACTGGCTTCCAAGCACCAGTGTATAAAATCTCACACACTGCAGCTAGTTCTTGAACGTCAGTGTATGGGAAGTATGGTTTAATGAGGCTTTTTACAAATGAAAGCTGAACTCCAGGTACAATTATTATTAAAGTGACACTAAACTCAGGTGTTAAATCTTAAAAATGCATTCAAGTACCTTAACTATTAACACAAATGTATCTTATTTGTATATCACTCAGCTGTAGATCCTCAAATCATCTCTGAATTCATGCTGACACTGAGGCGTGGGGGAACTCAGCTATGAGGAAAGATAAGCTGGACTGAATTTGTTCTCTCTGGAAAAGAGGCGTTTAGGGAGGACATGATCACCATGGATAAATACATAGCTGGTCCATAAATACATAATTGGTGTCAAATTATTCACTTTAAGGTCACTGCAAAGGGTAAGGCGGCAGTCTTTGTGTCTGGAGGAAAAGGGGTTTAACCTTTGCATATGGAAAGGATTCTTCACAGTCAGAGCTGTGACCCAGGGAATATCCAGGGAATATCTGATTGCCTTATGGGGTCAGGAAGGATTTTTTTTCCCCTATTGGAGCAAATTGAACAATTCTTTATAAGGGTTTTTTTGCCTTCCTCTGGATCAACAATGGGTAACTGTGGACAAAGCATTCTGCTTTTAGGTATTTTCTCTTTTTTTTTCTTCTCTTATCTCTATAGGTTGAGCTTGATGAACTTGTGTTTTTTTTTCAACCTGACTAACTATGTAACGGTCCATCCTTCTGGAGGGTGGCTACTTTTGTTCCCAATTGTTCCTGTGTATGTTGTAAAGTAGCCACCACTCCAAACTCACTCTCGCAATAGACTATAATTTCAGTACAAATTAGTAAACCAAACATGAGATTGTAGTCCATCATAGGATTGAGCTTGAGTGGTGGTTACTTTACAACACACACAGGGATCATGGGGAACAAAAGTAGCCACCCTCCAGGAGGAAGGACAATGTAAGCACCAATTCAGAGATAATTTGAGTATCTACAGCTGAGTGATACACAAATAAAATACAGTATTGTTAATAGTTAAGGTACTTGAATGTATTTTTAAGATTTAACTCTAGTGTCACTGTAAGCCTAATGGCTGGAACCTGTGTGCCTACTTTGCCAGTTCTCATTATTTTACTAAGATCCCCTCCTGCCTCTGCAAAATGAGAAATGTAAATCACCTCTTTCTGCACAAGTTCCACTGTACTTCCTAGTGCACACCAGTGCTGATTCCCAAAATGGGTGCTGCACTGGTGTCACAGGTAACACAGCAGGCAAAGAGTCAAGGCTTGGGGCTTAGTGAGAAGGGGCTGGGGGGTTGTGGGAATCCCATTGAGTTGTCACCAGAACAAGAACAGAGGGCAAATCCTCCAATTGTTATAGTTGCTCCACTGGAGTAAAGGGGATTTCACTCATTTTGGAGAGATGTCCTTTATATTCCTCTCGTGTCTATTGGACAGGAAATAAAGAGACATTTCTACAATGGGACACAGGTGGCAAAAAAAATCAACAGCTTGAAAGGTTTTTAGTCATTTCTTACTCTATCTAAAAAAAGGTTTAGGTTTTAGCCATACCTCAAACTTTTTTTATTTCAATAAAAGTAGGGAAGGGTCCAAACCACACTTAGTTTGTCTTTTGGTGTCTGGTCTGTTTGCTATTAGGGAGATTTCTCTTTACTACCTGCCAGGGTGACAGAACAGGAAGTGAGAGCCAGGACTTGTCTACACCAGCAGCCATGCTCAGCTACAACACAGACACACACACACACATATATATATATATTATTTTTTTTTTTTTTTTATTAGATCTTGACAATCCAATCAGTGATAAAAAAATATAACTGATTATAGAAATCTGGCTTTATTATGCAATACAAACATAGATTTGTTTTTGCAGGATCAGTTATGCTTCCACTACACCGTATCCCTATCATTAGGCAAATTAATTAGTTACATTTACAGATTGCGAGATCTTCTAAAAAAATGTTTTTGAATTTCCAGGAGAGGAAGTGATGGGAAATCTACACAGTGGGACACAATTAGCAAAAAAAATTACCTGATAGTAGTTTAAACCATTTCCTTCTCTCTCCAAAATAAATATATAAACAAAAATTGGAATATACATACACTTTAACATTACACCTTGAGTGTTCCCCTCTTTTACCCCCCTTTTCCTTTACTGACATAAACCCACCATCTTAAACAAAGAGAAGCTAACCAATCATTTACAACCATACCTCATACTGTTAGTATTATTTTATTTCCTTTCTGTGTGCTCTGTTGATATCCATCGTCTGGTCATTTAGTTTAGAATAATGCATGAAGACTACTTGTAGCATCATTAAACACAACATTTTCCATTGCACTTGTCTAGAACCCATTGCGTGAATGAGCAGGTAGGCGTTGGTCCATGAGCACACTTTTCGTTTGTGAGCACTAAAGTCTTTTGTAGGAATGGCTGGAAGTATTCTGCATATCGATCTCATGGAGCATGAAACCCTGATGCAAGGCCCATTAAAATACAGGTCAGGGAAACTTATTCTGTTCTTTCCAAAATGGAAAGCTTTAATTATCATCTTGTACTGGTTGAAAAATCATGACCCTGGTAATGGTTTTTGCTGATGCATTTGCTAATATGCAGAAGGTAGGGTGATAGTTATCATCTACAGCACTTTATAAATGCTGACGATGATTAGAAGTTTTATTTTTCATAATGATCTGGTAATGTAGTTAATAGGCCATAACTAATGATCACTGAATGGGAATACTGCAATTTATTTAGCTTTTTTCACCAGAGAAAACCACTTTCCTTTAGAACACCTTGCGAGCAAATTATGAATATATAAATCATTGGTTTAACTTCAGCGGCATCAACAATGCTAAATGAATGTGATATTTCATAAAACTAAATCTCTGCTAAAAATATAATTATAAAATGATCCTCTAACTTCAGGTCAGTCCACTAACCGTAAGGGAAATACACAGTTTTGCAGATGTATTTGCTTTTATGGGGTTCTGTTTATGGTGCAGTGGTTTAAAATCTATTGAAAAATCATAACTGTAGATCTTATTTATGAGAATGAACATTAATGCATGTGATATTGATCTTCTCAGCCATACATATGCTAATAAATAAATACTACTTACTTACTACTACATACGTAATGTAATAACAGAAAGAGTAACATTAAAAAAGAACAGTTTTACACCTTACCATGATTCAATCAGAGGTACGTATATTTGGAAAAAAACATTTCTGTTTTCAGTAAGCTGCACCCCCTCAAATGTCTAAAATATTTAAATGTCCCTTAATGGTAAGTTGTGTATTTTCAATGAATATTTTTTTTCATTTTAACATGTAATTGAACACAATTTTAGTCAACTTTTGGTTTTACCTGCTTGTCTCTCCCTACCCACTAAACTGCTGTCTCATTGCTTCTCCTCCCCTGCCAATTTTCAAGTAGTCAGCAAGAAAATGTGTCTTGCAAGCACAATTTCAAAACTGGCCCACCTAGGTAGCCCACTGAACTTCCTTTCCAAAACTCCACCCCTTATGTAGTCCTAAACCTTCAATTTCTATCTCATGTTTGTAATCCTTCCATTGTCAAAAACTTGACAACTGTCATGTAATCTGTTTCTTTAACTCTCTTTTCTTGCTAGGCTAATTGGCACACTAGATATTGGAGGCAGTTGGCCATACAGGCATGGACCGACCATCCTCCAGAATGTATGAGAGCACATTTTTGTATAAACTCAAACTGTCTGTTTGGCTGAACCTTCCTGATTATTTCAATAGTGCTGTACTTAAGCTTGCATGCACACCTGCACATTCCATGAATGCATGCCAAACGTGCGCATTGACAGAAACGCTGCAATAAAAAGGAACACACTTGCATTGCCATTCATTTCTAATGCCACTTCAAACATGGCCAGGAAAACGCGTGTTTTTCATCTGCATTTGCATGCATTAAACGCGCACAAATGTAGAAGCCAAAAATGCAGAACGCATGATGCAAAATTTGCTACATGAGCTTTTTTGATGCATTTATTGTGCATTCAGGATCCCATTGAACTCAATGGGGATGCGTGGCAAACACAGCACACCAACGCATACAAATGCGCACAAACAGGATGCATGATGAATCTGTGATTAAATAAAATTAAAAATAAAAACTAATACTAACATATCATAGTTTGCAACTTCAGGTACTTTCTGTGGTTTTAGTTTTCTAAAAATGTTCCTGGACTCCAAAAAAAAAGCAAAACAGAAAATATGAATACCCTTAGAGCAATCACCTCTATTGGTTAATGAGACTGTTCATCATAATGATGGGTGAATAGAGAGGACCAAAATGGTGTGGACTGGAGATAGTGACAATGGAATGTAGGTGCTTTTAGCCTATAGTAGCACCTTGGGATTTAAGGATCTGGGGACACTGCAAAAAAAACAAAACCACATGCAGGCATTTGGAAGTGGAAAGTATATTATGAAAGTATCAGTCTCTTACATTTTGGCCACATGCTTGCTAAAAATGGCAACACTGATTTAATTAAAGTGGTTAAAATATTTTAAGGTCACCAGTGACTATATAGTGCCAGTCATTGCCCTAGAGCCGGCAATGGAAGTGAGGCATTATACAATAAAGGCATTATTGGAAGTATTGACAACTATTGGTATAAAGATTTTTGGGCACAGAATAAATTAAACAAATTCTTCAGAAATGCTGACTGCATTGTATACATATAGTATTTAAAGTCCAGAGGGAAGCACTGATGCTTGTCTTTGATGATGAACTACCAAACAAAATACAAAAGACTTGGCACTTTGCAAAGTAAAGTTCAAAGGGATGTATTGAGGCAGTAATGCATAACGTATGGTAACGAAAGTCCTCTTTTTGCTAAATATAAAAGTAGTTATTTATACAGCAGCCTAGGACAGCTGTATTCCATCGCGCATTCAGTCTGGGCCAGATTCATTACATTCCATGAGACCTAATGTGTCAATGTATCTTGTTATATATCTAAGAAAACCCATAATTGGTAGATGTTAACAATATTAGGCTGGCTATCCCTGAAGGGTAGAAACAATGCACATTTACCTGTCTAACCTGTCTAGCTGTTTTACTTCCAAGACAGGCTGCCCAATTATCTGAGCAAACTGTTCTCACACAGCTTTGTGAGTCTGGCCATTATTGTGCCGCAGTATTATTTTCTTTCTCCAAGACTTGTTATTTCTCAGGATTAAGAAACTTACCTGTTGTTGTTGGAGGTAAACATAGGGGTCTATTCACTAAGCTGCCGAAGGATCTAGCCGTGCTTCGGCTGATCCTTCGGCTAGCTTCGGCCCCAGGACCCCTTTGGTTCAGTAGAACCAACGTGCTGCTGTAGGGCTATTCACTTTAGCCCGTACAGCTCCCGAAGTCGGTCGAGCCGAAGGCTTATGCATCGGTTTGGCTGTGCCGAGGTGAAAGGCGAAACTGGCCGAAAGGCCGGCCATTGGTCGGCCGAAAGCCTGCTACGGAATGCTGGGCAGAGCCAGCTGTCATCTCACGGCTGGCTCCGGCCAATTGCACAGGCAGATCAGCATCCCTGGTTACCAGATAACCAGGGATGCTGATCTCCAGATAGCCCAACTGTCCCGGTCGCCCGGGAGAGAGTTACTTTCTGCCGGAAAGTTTTACTCTGCTCGAACAGAGTAAACCTTTCCATGCTCTGTTGTCTTTTTTTTTCTTCTGACATCGGAGCCGTTGGCTGCCACCAGAGCAAAAAAATAAATAAAGAAGCATAGGAATGAATAGCTAGATTCCTATTGGCTATTTCAATTTGCAATAGCCAATAGCAAACTAGCTATTGCACCCGCCCACTGCTGCTGTCAATCAGCAGAGGCGACCTGCAGTTCTCCATCAGGTCCCCTCTAGTGATTGACAGCAGCAGAGGGCGGGTGCAATAACTAGTTTGCTATATAAATAGCCAATAGGAATGTACCTTTTTCTGCTCAGGTAGAGGATGGGGTGTTCTTCTCCCGCTTGGTCTACCTGGCTCAAAACTGCGCCCAGACCATATGTGGATGCGTTGGTTTGTACAAGTAACGGGCGGGTGAAATCCGGAGCCTGTAGTACAGGAGCGCTAGACAGCGCCCCCTTCAAGGCCTGAAATGCCCTCTCGCAATCTGGATTCCACGACACTCGGCTGTAGATCTTCAAATCATCTCTGAATTGCTGCTGACACATTCCTTTCTTCTGGAGGGTGGCTACTTTTCTTCCCCATGGTGCTTGTGTGTGTCGTAAAGTAGCTACTGCTCCAAGCTCCCTCCCGTGATGGACTACAGTCTCATGTTTAGTTTACTAATTTGTATTGAGATTGTAGCCTATCACAGGAGTGAGCTTGGAGCAGTGGCTACTTTACAACATACACAGGGACAATGGTGGTCAAAAGTAGCCACCCTCCAAAAGGAAGGACAGTGTCATCACCAATTCCGAGAGGATTTGAGGATCTACAGCTGAGTGATACACAGGTAAGATACATTATTGTTTATAGTAAGGGTTCTTAATTTCACTTAAAACTTGAGTTTAGTGTCAAATATAATAATACAATGTAACATTCAAACATATTTTCATTCTACTTTTTATTCTCATTCTGTCAGGGTAGTCAGAGTCATGTTCATTTTAATCACTTTTGTTATGACATTTAAGAGACCTCTTATGTGGTCCTTTGTTTTTTGAATGAGCATTAATAAAGATTTATTAATTGGTGTCTCAATATTCAACCTCTTTTTGATATATTTCCTGTTCAAATGTATCTTCTGAGAGAGTTTGATGGCCACAATCACCATTTTTTTAAATCTTCATTTAGTTTTTTTTGTGCTTTATTTAATTGATTGTGTGAGACTCCAGTCCTTTGTCCTTTTATTACCATGTCTGGAATGTATTCATGCAGACACTTAAGGTTACTGATAGGTCCACCTATGTACAGAGAGCTGCATGTCATTCTCATTCCAGTGACAGAACTCGGCGGCAGGCCTGCTAATATAGTCATATTCCATTCGCCATATACCTTTGTATTTTGGGGTTTTATGAGGTGTGAGACTCCAAACTCACTGAAAAGTTATACATTTATTACCACACTTTGTTAAAATCCATAAAGAACATTAAAAACAGGAGTGGCATCATTGTTGCACAAGAGCATCAAGAGGCCTTCTTAATGTTTCCTTGATCGAAGCCAACATTAAGGTTCTGACACAATGGTATCTAGTTCCAACTAGATTGGCGAATATTAATCCAGGATTCTCCTCGCAGTGTTTTAGAGGATGTGACAATGTGTGCTTGATGTATCACATATGGTGGCTATGTTCTAAAGTATATACATTTTGGCACAAAGCATATAAATTAAATTTATAAAATTACCAAGGCAAGAGTTCCACGTGAACCATGTTTTGCATTATTTAATCAGTATATTCCTACAGCATCTAAAAACTCAAATAGATTGATATTGTTTCTTTTTCTAGCTGCAAACATTACTATTGGTAAGGCTTGGAAAAAATCCAAGGTTCCTTATTCACACTTCAAAGCAAAAGTCTCTTGGATTATGATCCATGATAAACTTTACAGTATAGCACGTGTAGCAGGATAGAAGAGAGACCTTTGAAGTTGTTTGGTAACCTTGGAGGTCTTATTTAGGTATAAATGAGTCGGTCTTTAGGAGCGGGAGACTCTCGGAGCGCCCAGGAGAATTAGGCTGTCTGGAGATCAGTGTGCCTGGTTTGCTGGTAACCAGGGACGCTGATCTCTCTGCAAGTGGCTGGAGCCAAGTATGGATCCACTTTGGGGAGTGGAAATCTATCTGTCTCCCACCTCCCAAACAAATGCAGTGGGACCACAGGGATATATAGGATAGAGGCTCACATCTCTACTTCTCTACTTTTTTTTCCTCAAGTGTTTCAATCTGTCCATTGTAAATTGTGGTGATCACCATGATTAATCATTTTCAGCACATAGCTATCCGCATTCCAACTATGTCAAAAGACAAATATTTGTACTACTCACCAATTGATGTGCCATTTGGCTCATATTCCATTGTGCCACCAATTTGCCCCCATCAAAATGATCTACATAGCATATACAAAATAAATAAGACCCTCCCTATCAATCCACTCCACAATATAGTTCCTAACCCCTCCGTTAATGACCCATACCTTAATCCATAAATATCTATGTGATGATCCCTCCCCAATCTATGCAGTCTATAATCATTCAATAGGATATCCTGCAAATGTTGATTTAATTGCAGCTGTCCTGTTGTCAATGCCATAAGTAGATGTTGTGGAACAGTGAGTATCATTGGGAGCTTCTGCACATAAACAGGTGATGTGGAAGCCAGGCACTAGAGACCATTTGCAGTTTTATTTTTCAAAATATTTATTTATTGCATTTTCAAATTTCACATATCATACAAATACAAATAACAAACATAATTCATTCCCTCACACTTGACATAACACATATATTAAGAAGCATCTCAATTATTTTGTGTAGTTCCCTCTACATTCCTGCTTCCATAAAGCTAATAAGTAACATATACCACTAAGACCCTAACACCTTTCTTCCTCCTCCCACCCCCCCTCCCCCAAAACAGACATTCCCACACATTCAAAGGGGTATTGTAAGTATAGTTAATCGTTTGGTAAAAAGAAACGAAAAACAAAAAGGACACAAGGAAGAGAAGGAAAAAAAAAAAGTATCAAATCAGAATAAAATAAAATAATCCAACGTTAGACATTTTTCGGGATTTACCCCTATAAATATCTGAGAATCTCTTGTGAGCTCATGCAATCCCTCCATGGGCTCCACCTCTCCCCAAATAGTGTGTGTCTATTATATAAGCGGGCTATGAGCTCTTCAGATCGCATCACATTATTTCGTTCTTCCACCCATTCCGATATCTGGGGAGAGCTGGTTGACTTCCAATGTCTGGGTAATACTGCCCTTGCAGCTGCCAGGATCGGTCCTAATAGGCCTTTTTTCATTATAGCGGACGAGCCGTGGTGTAGAGACAGCAGTGCCACCTCAGGTGTCTTTAGACCATGGAGTCCCGTTAGCTCTTGTGCTATATCCAAAATTGATTTCCAGTAAGATCTTATCCTCTGGCATGACCACCATATATGCATCATCGTCTGGTCTTCTACAAAACACCTCCAACACAACTTGGAATTTTTAGGGTTCATCTTATATAGATTATATGGGCATCTATACCATCTTGTTAGTACTTTGAAATTTATTTTCTGTGTTAGGGCAGAAATACTTAGTTTGAAAGTTAGGGAGAAGATCTTCCTCCACTCCTCCTCTGTAAGTACATGACCTAGCTCTTGTTCCCACGCTTTAGTATGATAGGGCAATGTTGGAAACATCTGTTTTAATATTAAATTATACAACTTAGACACCATGTGTTTATCGCCTGCTTTATTTAAGCATATATCTTCAAAAGCGGTTAAATCTCTAAGCACGCTATCTTCTACGGGGCAGTCATCATACTCCAACCATCTACCCTTGTTTGATTGATTTATCGGGAGCAATTCCGAGAGTGGTCGTATTCCTTTCTCTGTTATAGCTTCTATGATTGGGGAGTGTCTGGTAGTCTCCCAAATCAAGAATCTTCTACGCTTCAGGCCGAATGGGAAATCTGGGTTCCCTAGTATGGGTGTTAGTGGACCATTGTATGATGACAGTTCACATTTCCTTACCAAGGCATCCCATATTTTTAATGTAGAAAAACTTACTAGAGATCTAGTCCAACTTTTATCTCGTTTAATTGGGGGTATCCACGGAACAGACGTCAGGGGTCTAGCCACCTCTGCCTGCTCCACCGACACCCACAATTTACGGTTTCCCTTAGCAAACCAATCCAGCAATCTACTTAGGCCCACCGCTTGGTAATATATTTCCATATGGGGCAATCCTCCCCCACCATCCAATTTTCTTTTAGTCAATATATCATATCTTAATCGGGCTCCTGTTTTGTTCCATACATAGCGTGTCTGCATAGATTGCAGTTTTAGAAAGAATGTTCGAGGGATCCTCGCTGGCACCATCTGGAAGATGTAGAGGAATCTTGGGAGGACGTCCATTTTAAATATGGACATCCTCCCAAGCCAAGAATGTTGTTTCCCCCCCCACCCATCCAGACGTATCCGTGTGGACTCCAACAGAGGGGCATAGTTTTGCAGTTTTAGCTCAAAATTTAAAGCATATCTAAACCCTTTCACAGTTCATTCACAGACTGGGGGAAAGACAAGACTGGGGAAAATGCAAATGACCTACAGCAGAAAAAAATAAGGTCTCCTGCTCTGACAGACAGGACTGTCCTGTATGGGGCAAAGCTGTGGAAATCTCAGAACTGGAGGGATAAAAATACATATCCTTTGGCAGATAAAACAGCTTCATTGTATGTATTACATCTGTGTAACTAGCTGTTTGCATAGAATTAATTCTTAAGAAAATAAGGGTTTTACTGTTAAGATATAGTCATGCAAGCTCCTGTTTGTTTTGGATACGGGGTGAAGGGGTTAGAACATTGGTCTTGTTTTATTGGTGTGTTCCAGTTTGTCTCATGTTCCAGTAACACTGGAACAAACCACTGGAGCCAAACCACAGCAAATTTAAGTGTCAGCCAAAGCAGGGCGAAGGGCCAGCCGTAATCCCTGTTAATGACAGCTGGGTTGAGCCAGCTGTGATCCCATGGCTGACTCCGCCCAGTTGTAATGACAGATCAGCATCCCCAAATGACCTGGGGATGCTGAATTGTCATTAAACAATAACAACTGGGGAGAGCCAGCTGTAAAGTCACGGCCAGCCCCGGCCAATAGGAAACAGTTGGACGGAGCTAGCTGTAACTGCTAGCTCCGTCCAATTGTTTTTTCTTTTAATTATTTTTTTTCTTTTTAAAAAAAAATCTGTATTTCTTTTTTTACAATTATTATTTATTTTAGGGATGCACCGATACCACTTTTTTGGGTCTGAGTACGAGTACCGATACTTTTTTTTAAGTACTCGAAGCAATAATTAAAACATTACACAGGAAAAAGCTGTGTGTTCCATCACTAATATGAAGGATACAGTTGTCTCCAAAATACAAAGTCTAAAATACAAATGCAAGTCATATCCAACTTATTGCATATTCGTTTGATGGCGCATGAATCCACACAGTTAGATGAAGTAATGATTGGTAACTACCAGGATGCCACTGGTATGGATTTCCCGAATACACCAAAAGGGAAATAGAAACTCCCACATCAGGATCCTGAGGACCACCAGTCGGGGGGAAGGAGATCATTAATTAATTTATGCCACAATTGTACATCTCTTCCAGAAGCTGAGATGGGATATTCATCCTATATGTTCTAATACTGTAGCTGTCAGGCAATGGTCCCTGTATCTAGCACTCCTATGCTCATTAAAGTTATATATGGTGTTTAAATGCAGAAAGAGCATGAAAGGTTATTATACTTTTTTCACATCAGGTCTAATGCTCACAAAAGAGAAAATATTTTAATTTCCAACAGTGTAAAATTTGTCAGAAAATATTGATGCTTCATTTTTATGTGACAAGCATTGCACAAAAGGGAAATTCAGGCATGATCAGGTAATGCTCACAAGGGATTAGCAAAAGTACGTCTAGCAGAAACATATAGCTGCTAGCAAGCATTTTTTTGCAAGACTTATGAAAAACAAATGGTCTGTTTGCAGTGAATGAAGTGTAAAATATGTAATTACCATTCATTGTTCCAAACATTTTGCAATAAAAAGCATGAAATTAAACTTTAGTGCAAATTTCTCTCATTTGAAACACTTTTACTAGAAAAGTAGATATGCTTTAGGTCAGGATGAATTTTATTTAGAAGATTTATAGCCAGCAGAGGATAATTGGAGGAACAATTCACTGTTTGGAGAATCGGATCCGGTAGTTAAACACTGAACTGAACAAATTAGCTAAAATAATTAGAGCTAAAACAAAAAGGATTTTACAATTAGATTCTTGTGGAACTATATTGTAATTTAGCAAGAAAAAATATAATGTTGGGGAAAGAAGAATCCTTAAGATGTCTGCGAAGGTTTACATTTATGCAGGTCATAGAATGGACTTGTTCTGTAATGTTGAAGATGTTTTGTAGTTTATCCAACCCACTTCTTAAGGTCTAGTGTCAGGAACATACCACATCATTTAGACATACACAGGTATTACAAAAAGCTTAATCCAAGCACCATAGAAAGGCAGATTTTTAGTGTTGCAGAACTGGCTTGGAGGTGTGAAAGTTGTGGAACTATCCTGTTCTAGTTACATAATCCAATCCTTTGGTATTAGGAAGTCTGTATAGGTATTAAACCTTCGTTTTACATGGCTGAAGGTGTGAATTATTGTCAAAACGCTGGGGTATAGATGTTAAAACAGCATTATTTGTGGAAGATGGCTGGGTTCAAAGGCTCCCAACCTTGTTGAGTCCAGTATAAACTAAATGGTCTCTTCATGCCTTTTGCAAACCAGTTGCCCTCTCTGTGCAAAATGTGCACACCTCGAGAAATTTTTATTTTTTTAAGATGTAGGTAAACTGACAAGTCTTGCCATGTAGAACCCCCCCTATGTTGGGCCATTCACTTGTTATATGGTTTTTTTGTCTCCCCAATATACAGGTCTTTACATTCTTCACTGCGCTACCAAGTTACTTTGCTTGTGTTTGGTGTTGGGTCTTTAGGAAGTACAAGCTTCTGTCTCAGTGTATTGTTGGGCTTAAAAAAACACAGGGATGCAATGCTTGATAAAGATCTTTCTGAGTTTTTCTGACACATCAGCTACAGACAGGATGACTAAATTATCCGTCTGTTCTGCTTCTCTCCCTATTTGATGAGACAGAGATTACAGAAAAATGCTGGGGTATTTTTCTGACACATTTATCAGAAATAAAAAAGTAGCTTGGATAAGCTATAAAAAATCTTGAACATTACAGAACAAGTTTGGTAGAATGTAACTACTACTAGCCAGGCCTTCATATGATACAATAAGGCTTATAATTGTTATCTAAGTGCTTACTACAATCTTTTTTATATGAAGTCGTTCCCCCAAATGTCTTAGCTGAGCTGTAGAAATGTGGTTTTCTTAATATAAAACTCCTGGATTGTTGGAAATAAATATTTTGCCAGGTGATCTATATACAGCATAGCATAGGGAGCCTCTTTAATATTGAAATAAAAAAACAATTGCATATAAAAATCTCATATAGATTGCATATTGGCAGTACAGGCTGACTCTTTTATTTTGCTGCATGGACCCACCAGCATCAAGTGAGCTGGATGATAAATGGCAGGTCAGATTTTCAGAAAGCATCTGTCCCTCCTGAGTCTCCACCCTCTGCCCTTGTGATGTCTGTCAACAGTCTCCCTCCACCGCAGTACACAACATCGGGTTTCTAGTTAATTGTTTTAATGTTTGGTCAACAAATATTGTTTCTAATTCTTTGTGGCACCTGAAAAGTCCCAGTCACTGGTCAGGCTAGTTAACAATTTGTCTCAATTCTGGGGATGTGGTGAACTGACTCTAGCACTGGCTCAGGGCTATCTACTTACAAATCTTCATTACTAGGGACACATTTTGGGGAAGTGTCCCCTTTGTCACGTGAACTATATAAGGTTTTTATCAGACTTTATTGCACATGTGTAACTATGTTTATTATCATGTCCAATTTAAAACGATTGCTAAGTGGGATGCCTTCATTATCACAACCAGAACAGTCACAAAGTTATTAAAGAGTTTCCTCAGCATATCTTTGCAATTACAAGCATTTAAAAAAAGATTCTCATTTAAAATCAACTGTCTTTAATTTGATTTTAATCTTTATGCGAACTTCTGGGAAAATTAGGGAGACTGTCGTACAAGAAGCAAATTAGATTTCTAGGAGAAATCTGTAAATAAGCAGTGTTCACAATGCCCACAAGTTGTCAAAGTTTAATCAAGTGACATTTCAATTTTTCAGCAGTTTAGAAAATCATTGCGACTGAAGAATAAAATGGAAAGATAATTTTAATCAAATCATATTACAAAAATAGTTATACATGCATTTTCACCCCCCAAAATTAGTTTTCATTAAAACAATAAATATTTCAATACTGACGTACTTTGTTGTAATCTGTTCATTGTAACTTGGATATGTGTGTTAACAAATGACCTCAACAGGGAAACTGCGGAAACCGGTCAGATGTAATTTGGGGCACAACTAATCTTCAGAGATGGATTAAATGAGAATGGGGCCCTGGACAAAATCATAGCTTTAGTCCTCCATTTGTTATTTTGGAATCAGTAAGGCTTGCAGCAGGCACACGTAAGCAGCCACATTTGTATGGCCCACCCAATCAGACTCCATCTGCCTACAAGAACATTTCCCATTGTGATATGACTGGCAGGTGCACAGCTTTGACCGATTGGACTATCCCCCTGGTTTATTGCAGGAGCATGAAGGTTGTAGCCTGGTCTCCTGGACATCCATTGGGCCTTGGCTCCTGCCTAAATCACTGTTTGGATTATA
The DNA here is from genome assembly GCF_000935625.1 of Nanorana parkeri. Classification (NCBI taxonomy): domain Eukaryota; kingdom Metazoa; phylum Chordata; class Amphibia; order Anura; family Dicroglossidae; genus Nanorana; species Nanorana parkeri. Next base: position 330,608 of record NW_017307001.1, read on the forward strand.
TGGCTCTGCTGATCCTTTAATGTTCTCCAGCACCAGTGAAACCATGAGAATAATGCTGTGATATGCATGCTTCTAGTTTAGATTATTTGTGATTTTTTCAAAATATGTAAGATTACCTAACACAAATGCCTGGTGCAAGGGAGGAATCCATAGACCAGGGGCACTCAAACTACCTGCTATTTGTGGTAAATAATAGAAACACAGTAGGTCAATATTAGAACCCACTATGAGTTTTCTATAACTATTAGAAAAGGGTGGGATTCTACAGCTGAAAATGAAAGCAATGGAACTGTAAAAACCATATTAGTGGATTAGTATCATAAAGCACACTCCAATCAGCTGGCGTTATTCTTCCATTACATTATTTACTTGAAGGTTAAAATGTCTTTATTAGAAGTTACTAAATATGTCACTGTATTTTGTAAATGTAGTCTCTAAAATAAAACAATATATCAATTTAAAGTGTTTTTCTTTAGACCATATCATGTCTTAGGATTGTAAGGGTTAATATTACCCACAAAGCACTACTCTCATTTCTATCCTTTCAGACTCATTGGGTTTTACTGTGTCCCTTCTGTTGCAGGACATTAATGTCATAGGTGCATTCACTACCATAATATCACAGCTTTTTCTCTTTCAGAATAGGAGCAACAATAAAGAGTAATTTAGGACCTCGGCAGAAGAATCATTATCTGCTTGGCCAGTAATCTGGCACTACTTTAGAAGAATTCATAATAAATATGTTCGATACAGAACTGATGGAATCCATCTAAAATTTGCTTTATACAAAAATGATCTTCAGTTACCCAGTAGTGATATATTACAGGGAACACAGAAAGATATGACATGGTGCTGTATTGATTCACAGGGGCTGTTCAGGAAAATGCAATTAGGCAGCTGGAGAATGACTTCATTGCTGTATATGTCAGAAGATGGGAAGGGACCTCATCTCAGTCATAACTGAAGTCAGATGAGGATGCACTATATATTATAACTATATACTATACCATGTAACATAATGCAACTAATTGGTATAAACTGCCTGTGATAAGACCTTAAATGTCCCACATGTCATGTTATAAATCACATGTGGAGCTTAAGATTGATTAATAATTTGGACATGAATGTTCTGCTTAGTTTAACTGTTGACTTTTGTGCAAATCTTAAAGTACAAGGCACACGTTGGATGAGCAGCAACAACACTTTTACTGCTGTAGGTCTATCAGAATTAGCAGATTAGTAACAGCTATAAACCTGCACATATGGGCATGCTGCCACCATATGAGAGTAGGAAGCTTCACCAAAGCACTGCCTCTGTACAGGCTCTGTTCTGTAGACAGGCTGAGGTTCCACTTTCACTGTGTCTCTTTCTTCAGTTATGTGTGAGCTGCTCAGTAAAGTTCTCAGTGACCAGGAGATAGCTGCACCACTGGTCATGGCAGACACTGGTAGGCTCTCTCATCACATCATAAGTTGCTACATCTCTATGAATGCAGGGCACTGGCACTGGGCATCCTGGGCTGTATATAGGCATCATGCTTGCATAGGCATACACAAATACTTGTACCACTTTGTACACGTTCTTTCCCATGTTGAATATTAATTTTTTTAAGTGAAAACTAATGCTATAATGTTTTATTGGAGGAAACCCAGGATTTCCTTCCTATGCACAGTTATTTCTTTACTGTAAGGGCTAACAAACAAGAGAAATGGGAGATGGTTTCAGCTAGCTTAACTGAAAACACACCGTGTGCATGTTAATGTGTTGTGGTATCATTTTGAATGTTACCCCAACACACTAAAGAAAGATACCTGTGTTGCAGAGCACTGCAATACATGGTAAAGCATTACTGTGAATTGTGGTGCACTGTGAAAATTAAAAGGACTTAACCCCTTCATGACTGAGGACTTTTTTTCATTTTTTGTACCCATGTTATATTCCACATTTTAGGCCTGGAAGTTACTTAAAACCCCCCAACATTATATATTTTCTGAATGCCAAGACCCTAAAGAATAAAATGGTGGTAGTTGCAAATTTTTATGTTGCGCAATATTAGCACAACTCCTTATTAAACCCCAATATTTAGTGAAAAATTTAATTAAATGCCCCAAAACACAACAAAATACCCATTTTTTAATGAAATATAAAAGATGAGGTTACAACGAGTAAAACGATACCCAACATGCCCAGGTTACAAATTGCGTGCATCCGTAAAACGGCGAAAAACCCCAGTACCCCAAAAAGTCCATAGAAGGCGCTTTAAAAGCCCCCACAGGTCATCAATTTAGAGATACCCCAAAATACTGGCCCTAGAATTATTGCTCTCACTCCGGCGTGCGCGGCGATACCCAACATGTGTAGCGCGTT
>NW_017307001.1:333333-339152 GCF_000935625.1 Nanorana parkeri
GGCCCCTTCTTCGGGACGCAGAAGCGATCTGGCGACAGGTGAGTCGCCAGGATCGCTTCTGTTGTAAAGCCGACAGTCGGCTCTACAAGTTTAAACAGAGTCCCGGCGGCAAAAGTCACCGGGAGTCTGTTTAAACAGCCCCGATGCTGGCGACGTACACTGTACGTCGTCAGTCACGAAGGGATTAAATGACTTTTTTTGCATATATCTACTACTAGCAAGCAGTAGTTATATGCAAAAACATTAAAGATTATTACACACCTGTCCCTGCCGCTTGCTCCTGTCCAAAGATCTGAAGATTCTCGAGCGGCATGATTGGGCGGGCACATGCACAGTACAGATCTTTGGAGAGAAGAAGAGAGACTCACTGTAAGTCAATGCACACAGCCATGAGCGTGCACGATGGACAAATATAATGGGACAGGAGTCTGCGGTGGATTAGACACCAGCACCAGCGCTGCAGTGAATACAAGTGGAAGGAAGAAGTTGATCGGATCAAGAGGCATCATTTAACGTAAGTCCTTAACCAGCATCAGGGAGAAAAATATTTGTGACTTTAATGTCACTTTAAAGTAGAACTCTGGACAAAACTTTTCTTAACACAACACAATCTGCTGCAGTGCAAATACATCACAAACTACTGTAGTTGTGCATTGAGGTCCTATGCAAGATAAATAGCACCATGGCTTGTGCATTAAGCCCTGTTGTGGTAATACATGGTGAAATTCATGTTTTACTGCACGTTTCTGCAACACATCAGATGGCATGGTTCCCTAATATTTTTATTCTCATTGGTTTCAATAGTCCCTCTTTTATAATTGGCCTGATGTAGTCAGTGTTTGGCATACCTGCATTGATATGCTAAGTGTGCACATACAATAAAAGATGGAGACAAGGCAATGGTGACACAGATTATCATTTTGTGTCATCACATCTGAAAAAGCATAACAGGGCTAACTCTGCCATTTAAATAGTCCTTTAATATGAAGTGATGTCACCTCCAGCAAAGATAATCATAATGAAAGGTTGAGTAGACATTGTGGAAAGAGAAAATATTTTACATGACTTGATAATACTGCTGGTGTTATGCTGCGATAATTGACCTCAATTAGGAGGGATGGGTGATCTCCTGTCAAAACATGCCCTGCATTTTTGTGGATCACCAATGTGTCATTTGGAGGGATCATGGAAGTATATGGATGTAATGTGGTATACAGAGAAAATAATATGAAGGTAGCCTATGTACTAAAACAAAACAAAATACAGTCACAGTCTTGCAGCATAAATTATTCTTGATTTTCGATGGTGCCCTTTCTCAGTGCTTACCATATATGATATTCCTTTATATCAGTGAGTGACCCGTAGGTGAAAATAAAATGATGAATATATACACCACAAAAAAAAAAAATGTTATTAGGGGAATAGGGGAAACAAGTGATTTTGAATGAATGTTTAAGGCACCTTGTCCCCAAGGGGCAATATCATTGGGTGGCAGTTCATTGTGGTGGCAGGACATCATTGATGACGACATATGTCCCTGGACGATGTGATAGATGTTGGGCATTGTTTACTTTTTTGGGGGTAGGGACATAATTGTACTTTGTCACAGTGTCTGTGTTTTTATTTACTTGTTCCTTTTTATACTCCTAATGTACCCCATACTGATTATCCTAGGGGGACTGATATCTGGGGACCCTTTTTATCAAGGAGGCTTCCAGATTCTGATAAGCTTTGCTGCAAACTCATGAATTCTCTTGGGGGCAAGATGTAAGGATGAGGCTCTTGTCCACGTAACATGGGGACAAGTTGCCTTGCAAGGTTGGGACCACCCACCTTTTTTTTCTTTTTGAGGGTCAGTATACCATAAAGTGTGGGGTCCCTCTTAAAATTCAATCCAGATCCTATCCAAGCACGCAGTCTGGGTGGCCAGGAAAGACAGGGTAGCGAGCGTGAAGATCCTCCTTTTTAAACCATAGCAGTCCACATTTCTCTTCAACATTGGCAAGGCACCTTGCAGAGAGGAGCAGTAAAGTCCTGTTCCCATGTTGAGGGTACAAAGGCCTAATTCCTACATCCAGTCCCCCATCCAGGATGTGGGTATTTACATGTTGTGTGTTTGGTGGGGGGCAGCAGCACTACAGCACTACATCCCAAGGATCCAGTGCACATGGCCATGCTGATATTTCAACTCTACTACAAATAAAACCTATATTCAAAATATAAAGGTTGCCAATGCTGAATCCTCCTTATGAAAATGCTAGTTGCCTGGATGTTATGTTGTGCAAGAGGTGGTCAATGACCAAGAACAAGTCAGCAGATTGGGATTTTATTTGAAATTCACTGGTTTCATGTCTATTTTAGAATACCAACACTTCAAGCGTTAAGAGGGACAGGGCTGTATTCTTTTTTTTTTTTGCATGTTATTTTTTATTGCAGAGAAAAGTACAGTACAATAAGTAAGTTGTAACAAGGTATAATGAACACATCATAGTGTAAACAATAGCATAATGATAGAGTATGCCAGGTTAGTTTCAAAATGATACAAATACATACACAGTCAAGCATGTAGTTTAAAGCATAGAAATTAAATTGAACCATTAGGGATGGGCACCACACCCCCAATTAGAATTGTATACAAGAAAAGAAAAGCGGGGCTTTAAAAGTGTCCAAACCATACAAGACGTCCATCAAACATACATGGTTTTGTATAAACGTATATTTAATACATACATAAAGACTTGGTTACAATTAAAATGTCATTGACATGATACAATGTTACATTGAAATCAAACTACCTCCTTTTGGTGCCCATACATGTGTATATATATATATATAATTCATTAGTATAACATGGACTCCTTGAGTCCTGATTTCTGTAATAGTTGTATGATCCACTGTGGGCCCCATCTCCGACGCGTTTCGCAGCTGTATGTGCTTCCTCAGGGAGGTTGGAGGTATTCTAGGACATTACATCAAAATAGGTTTAAGTATAATGATCACAGATACCAAATTCTTAATAAGAGTAATAAGAAAATAAAACAACAATACAAAACCCACTTCATGTTCACAAAGATGGCTGGATCTTTGGCCCCACATGCTGTCTCGCAATCACCAAACAGGTGAACAGGTGGGAGGTAACCGGGGATAAACAGGACTGAGAACATGAAAATGAAAATGAAACAAGGTCATAAGTTCCAGATTTACCAAAGAATTTGTTCAGAGGTAGATTTGTGCAAAAATATGCAGAGATATAAACTATCTATGTTAATAGAGGCAGTTGACTGTCCGTAAGTACTGACAGAGGACAACAGGATCCCATTATGATGCATAGATGTTCCCATCTGGTCAATGGTTGTGAGGTGGTGGAGTGCTCTGGGGTCGGACAATGAAAAAGACAGACATCAGGAGAAGGTGTTCTGTCTTTCCTGGAGTGAGCATTCATATAATGAACCACCTCCGCCCATAAGGATTGTATTTGGGGGCACAACCACATAAGGTGTGTCAGGTCTGGGAGAGGAGACTGACATTTCGGGCAAGATGTCAGCCAGTCTGGAGGTCTATGGCTCGCTACGATATTGAAGCCGTAATATGCCCTGCGGATGATTTTAAATTGGATTTCCCTCCAGGCTTCGCTGACTATTGTGCGTCTTAGTTGCATGCAACCAGTTAAAATAATAGAATGTGTGGATTCCAGGGATAGTTGTAAGAATTCGGCCCATTTTTGTACGTAGGTGGGGATTGCAGGGGAGAGAGAAGATGTACAGGAGTATAAATGGTGGTGTATTGAGGAGAGGGGCATCTTCTGGGTTGGGGAGGATAGCAGACGCTGTAGTAGGCCTGAGTTGGGTCCATTCCTAGAAGGGGGGAAATTGTGATCAATTAAGTGTTTAATTTGGGCATGTTGGAGGAAGTTATTCGCCGAGATGTTATATTCGTCTTGGAGTGCCTCTAGGGATTTGCATTGGCCTTGGGCAGTGGTCAAGTCACGTAGAGCATGAATGCCCTGGGTTTTCCATTTATGGAAGACCGGAGAGTCATGGACAGCTGGGAAGGCAGGGGTAGAACTAATCGGCATCAATGGGGAGACCACACCCGGTAATTGAAAAAGCTTTCAAATCTCCCTCCAAGTTATGATAGTATCCCTTAAGAGAATGTTACGTTTGATGTGGGGAGGGAGAAGGGGGAGTGGAGTATGTAGAACACCTGCAAGGGACCACGGGTAAACCAATTGTTGTTCCAGTGTGATATTAGTGAAAAAAGAGGTGTCTAGTAGCCGATCTCAGGCGTGGCGGAAAATGCTGGCTAAATTGTACAATCTAACGTTGGGTATATTTGCGCCTAGTTGAGAGGTAGGGTGTTGCAGTTTAGACAGTGCTGTTCTGGATCTCTTCCCTTTCCATATGAATTGGGAAAAGGCCCTATTAGGGCTGTATTCTTAAACATCAATATTAAAATCCTTGCACAATACATGCGAGGCTGCAGTCACAAAGGCTAATGGGGAGCATCCTCCTGAGACATGCAAAAGAACAAAAAAGACAGCGACTTCTCCTTGTGCATTATTGTTTATTATAATTTGAAAGCAAGAAAGATAAAAGCTACTCGCATATTACAAGTTGCAATGGGCATTGTATAAACAGAGTGCTGCAGCTTTGAAGAAGGGGTGATCGTCCCCAAAACGTGTTAGCCTGGCTGCAGCACTCTGTTTATACAATGCTCATTGCAACTTGCAATATGTGAATAGCTTTTATCTTTCTTGCATTTAATTTTTTAATAAACGATAATGCACAAGGAGAAGGTGCAGTCTTTTTTGTTCTTTTGCATGTCTATTTTAGTTCAGTGACTCAGATACAGGAAGAAACTAGCATTTTCAGAGGAAGGTCAGAAATGTCCATCTTTGTATTACTGTTATAAAAGGTTTCCTTTAAAGACGACTGCGTTATAAAATAACTGTAACTACGTTCTGAACAAACATCAAAGTCTGGTGCGTTTGTAGCAGAGGTTTAATAATATTCACTGATAATTATGTAAAAGAGTAATTGATGCCAAATGTATCTGATGAAGGATTCTGCTATGTTTGGGTCACCAGCTGTTTGGGAATGGAAATCCTTCATCTGTGAAGTGGTGTACCTAAATAGGAATGCAAACAGTGTCCACTAAATCTGAATGTTCAGCCTTTGGTAGGTGCCAGTGGTTTGAACCCACAACCTTTTATATTTATGACAGATCTGGCTCTGGGATTTTTATAGCTCATTTTGCAGATGGATTCTTCAGTTAACTGATGTTATAAAGAATGGAGGAGTTGTTGCCGGTAGAGTGCCTGAGGGATGTACAATAATAAGTCTGTGCAAAAGCTCACCACAGTGACACTCATAACCCATTACTAGTGGACTGACCTTTAAAGGAAACCTGTGCTTAGTGAAATATTCCTCCCTGCTAAAAATTCTAATTGCCTGTCAGTCATGCTGGTCATGTTGTTTCAGTCATTTGAATCACTGACCCAAAACATGTTTACAGATGAGGAATTATATCATTTATTTGACTTCTGTGATTCGCTTGTGCCAGGTCCTTGATTCAGAAAAAATTGCATGCAGTGGGTCAGCATAACCATTTAATAAGCATTTTCAGCAATGGCAGCCCCGTCTTTTTCTCATGAAAGGTTTTTAAAAAGCGACCCCCTGGTACAAAAATTAAACTAGCCAAAAAGATTGTTTCTGTAACAGAAAAGTGTAAATAGTTATCTCTTCTGCTGCCCTCCCCACTGAATGATCCTCTGTTGAAAAGCGATCAGCCTTTAAAATCTGCTCCTTGAAATTTATGTC
>NW_017307001.1:339250-377781 GCF_000935625.1 Nanorana parkeri
TGCCCTCCCCCCCCCCCCCCCCTCAGCATGCAGGTGATTGCTCCTGCTATCTTCCACATCACTACAGGATAAAGTAGAGATGTGGAGGTCGGTGGGAGGAACCACGGAATTCTTCAGGGGATTAAGATTCCTGAAGGTGTCTCAGTACACTTCAGGGAAGGCTTCTTCTTAAATATTGAGGCATTTTGCAACACAGGCAGCCATATAGGTAGATGTTTATGCTCTTTTTTTTACAGGTGCTTGGCTTTAAGTGCCAAATCATTACAATGCTCTTAAGTGGTAGAAATAAATCAAATATGTAGCAGTTCAGTCATAGTCTTGTTTCACTGCACTTACTCACGTATCTATTTTTTTTTTTTTAAATGTTATTGGCTTTTTCACTGAACAGCTAAAATGTCTTTCTCAAATTGTACTCCTCCAAGTATCTAAGATTTCAGATGAATAGATGGGCTGAAAATAAAAAAACATTCATGTATAGCCTGTGTTTTTCTGCTGAAATCGATGGACACGTAAATATTGTTCTATCCTCAGCCCTCAGATAGGCAAACATGGAATAGACAGCATGCTCTACCTATTAAGGGCAGCCAGCTTTCTGCCACTGAAATACAACTTAATTTATATCCCAATCAGACTGACTGAGGGTTTCGTACTGGTATTTGTTTTGTGCCTTACAAAAAGAAGCACTTTAAAGCTACCCATACACAGTTAGATTTCAGCTGCAGGCTGAATAAGAGACAAACAGTATATTCATGCTAAACATTGTGAATAATGGAATCTCTACCTGTGGCTGCCTTAATGTGTAAGTAGGTCTGACATTTAAAGCATGCTTATGCTAGGTCTACGATTCAAAACTACCAATGGATCAAACAGCCGGGTAACTATCATTTTCAGAAGGTTACCAGCAACGATAGCCCTCATACTTCTCTCATGATATAGTAGGTTTATAGAAGGTTTTCATTAAAAAGGAAGGTACTTTTTTTGTTCCTGCTTGTAGCAGAACATCTCTTTTTAGTTGGGTGCTCTATTAGCAAAATCGCAATTTTCATTCCACTCCATCACAATCATTCTTGAGAACATCATAAATACTTTTTTATTCCACAGAAAGGGATTCTTCATTAAAAAATTTAGATGAATGAAGGTCATATTATATGACCATTAGAGTTGAAAATTTAGCTTAAAATGATTTAGTTGATATAATAAAAAACAAAGTTACCCTGTAAAAGAATACTTACCGGTCCCACCACCTCCATTCTTCATTTTCTTGAAGAGCTACAGTGGTTGAAGAATTTTAAGCATCTGATATACTTCCAGGTGTGTTGGATACCTGGTCCCCCACTGAGCACTGTGGTTTGATCTGCAGGCACCAACACTTTTGAAAATGTCAGATGCTAAATATCCTTTGGGCACCATAGCTCTTCAAGAGAGTGAAGTGGAAGTTAAGCATGAATTCTTTTTTTGCACAGAGTCTCTAGTTTCAAGCATTTATTCTAGCAGAGTTAGCGGTTTTGTTCTTGACCACCTAAGAATATAATGTACTGGGCATTGGTTGCAGTAACAGGAGATTACTGGTGTGAATGCAGTTTAATGTAAACACTTTTAACAAGAGATCTCTTTTTAATTTTTTCAGTCAACAAGCACAAACCTTGGATTGAGACCTCATACCATGGAGTTATCACTGAAAACAATGACACAGTTATACTGGATCCACCTCTCGTCGCATTGGACAAGGATGCCCCAGTTCCGTTTGCAGGTAGGGTGATGCACGATTATGTAATTTTGTATGTTTGGGTTGTCATTTTAACAGTCAAACATTTAAGGTCTATATGATGTGCTGTTTAAAGTTGAGGTGTTGTATTGATTTCCCAAATAGTTTTATTCATGATATTCTGCCATTATAATTCCAAATGTTAATATTTAAAATACCTTTTCCCATACATAACCACACCACATTACTCTTTTACTATATTATTAAATAAAGTTATTTACTTTAAAGTGAACTTATGAACCATTTTAAACCTTTAAAAGTAAAAGATCTTTGTAGGACCAAGATGCCCGTTATTACTGCTGTTAACAAAAACACCCTCCCTAATGTACCTCTTTGAAAGTAAGTGAGTATCCTTATTGGCCATTGGGGCATTCTCATTGGACAGATGGATTGCAGTTTGTAAGGGTTCACAGGGTAGTCAAGTCATGGTAAAAAAAAAGTTGAACTAGTCATACAGAGGCAGGAGTTCTCTCTAATTAAAGTTCTACCCGGCATTTTGTGTTGTCTGCCATTGGGAAAAGGCTTTCACTTTTAAACATTAAAGATGTATGTCAGGTTAACTTAAATTCTTCTTCAGATTAGTATTACAAGTGTTCTCCCTTGATAAATGAAAAATGTGTTAAGTTTTGTAATGTTACATATGCTTCTGTATTTTTTACTAAACACATTGGAATTTCTACTCCAAGTAAAATGTTGTCATTATGTAGCTAAGTTGCTTCTGTGATTACCATAGTCTATAATGATAATATATAGGGAGATTCAATTTATTTGAAAAAACATCTGCTGGCCTTGTTTACAAGATGGCATTCATGCAGTCATGACCATTGTGCCCATGGAGCTTGTTTAGTTATCTAATACTCATGTATATGTTTTTAATGCTTTCGGAGGACTGTACTCAGAGGCTGAACTTCAAGGATTCCTGCATTATCCATTAATAACATGTCTAAATGACACCTCTTCTAGATGAGGTTCAGCAAACTTGTTGACATGCCTCACATAGTCACTATGTTCACACAGTAGATTTTTTTGTGCAGGTCACAGCAACAACATTGTTATGAGCAAGGCAGATGTCCTATCAAGGCTGTAGTGGTGGATATACTATTTTACCTCTCTCCCTGGCACTCTGAAAGTCTCCATATTACAAGAACTTGTTCAACACTTAGCACATTTGGAAGCTTTCTGCAAAAACATCCAGCAGCTGTTGATCTCATAAAATGGCAATATGTGACGTCTGTTTCATCCCGCCTGCACAACCTGGGCACTAATGCAGATGTGATATGGTAATGGACTTCAGGATACATTAGTTTTCAACTGGTAGTTATATGTGTAATGGATCGAAGGAAAAATAAAGCTGTGTTCATAATTGGAAGCTCTTTTGCTGAGAACGAGGATTTAAAATATCCAACTTTTAACTATTGTCCTTTTCAACCTGCCATCTGCTGGAAACGCATATTCAAGAAATAAAAATGATTAATGTACACGTGCATTAAAAAAAACTGATATCTTCCTTTTAACATATTGATAACTTTCAAATCATGCAGCATTTAATGTCTTTCTGACAGTGAATGTTTTATCTCTAATGGGACTATATATAGCTAGATGCTGTTGGAAAAATAAGTTTGATTTGAAGATGATGCTGTCTGATCTGGCCAAGCGCGAATATGGATACTTCTTTTTTTTTGGGGGGGTTGGGGTTGGGGTTGGTGAGAGTGTAAAATTAAAATTATACATATTGAGTTCTTGCAATCTTTATTTGCCAGATTCATGAATGGATCAAAACCTCAGCAAATGTTCTGTCCTAACAAAATATTTTCTTCAGCAACCTGATAGTCAGAAGTAATATTTATGGATAAGGATGTTCTGATATAAAATATTTCACGTTATCGTTTAATCATTCTACCATTTTGGCCTAGAACACTAAGGGGTCTATTCATAAAGCTGCCGAAGGATCTAGCTGTAGCTTCGGCTGATCCTTCGGCTAGCTTCGGCCCCAGGACCCCTTTGGTTCAGTAGAACCAAAGGGCTGCTGTACGGGCTATTCATTATAGCCCGTACAGCTCCTGAAGTTGGCCGAGCGCCTCAGTCGAGCCGAAGGCCTATGCCTTGGCTCGACTGAGCCAAGGTGAAATCCAAAGCTGGCCGAACGGCCGGCCATATGCCGGCCAACAGCTTTTTACTCACAGCTGGGCGGAGCCAGCCATCATCTCACGGCTGGCTCCGGCCGCTTGCAGAGACAGATCAGCGTCCCCTGGGTACCAGGTAACCAGGGACGCTGATCTGTCATTACCAAACATCCCAACCCCCCTTGAGTCTCCCACTATTAGATAGCTGCTCCCGGCCACCCGGGAGAGAAACACTTTATCCCGGAAAGGTTTACTCTGCTCTGTTGTTTTTTTTTTCTTCTGACATCGGAGCCACCGGCCGTCAGAAAAAAAAACAGCATAGGAATGCATAGCTACATTCCTATTGGCTATCTCACTTTGCAATAGCCAATAGCAAACTAGCTCGGTAACAAGGGGACGCTGATCTGTCAGTACCATGAGAACTCAGAAGAGTCGGCTTTCATATCACCTCCGGCTCTGCTAATTGTTTTCTATTTTCGTTTTCTACTTTTTTAAACTGTTTTTCCTATTCTGCTCGTGACCACAGAGGTACCGAGCAGAATAGCCAAGCCGAATGCCGCTCGGCTATTCACTCACTGCTGTTTGGCCTCAATGAGAATAGGCCGAACAGCAGCAAGTAGCCTGCCGGTGGTTCGACTCAGCCGATCCAGATGTCGGTTCAGCTGAATCGAACTCCTTCTGCACTTCTGACTTCCTTGCACCTGAACCCAGCCGCAGCAAGCCGATGTACGGCTGATTTCAGTTGGTTTATGGTTGAAATCAGCCGTACAAGCCTGAAGTGATAAGCCGAACAATGATCGGCTCACTTCAGGTCGGTTATTCACACGGCTGCCTTCGGCAGCTTTGTGAATAACCCCCTAAGGTTAAGAGTTAAAGTGTATGCAAAGTCCAAACCTTTTTTTTTGAGTTTTGGATTGAGTATCGAATGGTAACAACCATTGTCAGGAGTTTTATTGATTGATTTTCACTGGGGAGATTTACCCTCTCTATTTGTACTGGTGACCATAATCTTTGGTACAGAAAGTGATAGGAAATCAAACATTTTCGAGTTGTCACAAGAACAGGTGAGAAGAAGTTTTGCAATGGGCAAACCTGTTGTGGTGATATCCCCCTGCTTTAGAGAAATAATCTCTTATTCCCTGCTGTGTCTCTTGGAGAGGAAGTTAATGGAAATCTCCCTAAAGGAACAGAGTCAGAAAAAATAACTGACACGAGTCTTAACCATTTCCTACGCTATCCAGAACAACATTTTTTTTCTTTACATACACTTTAAAGCAGCTTCATTGGACCTCAAGTCGTCTGATTTATAAGCATTCTTCTCTCTTGTCATCTTACCTTGGTATCTTGGTGGTAAGAAGTTTTCTGTCTTCTGTATGTCATTCTGAGCCAGCTTCAAATCCTAACCCTTATTATACTATTATTATTATCATCATCAACACCTGCGTCAGAAATATAATATATTTTAATACTAGACAGAAAATGATGAGCTTTGTACAAATTTCCTCTCCTCAAAGGTGTAACTACAACCAATTTTGTAAATGATTGATGTTTGACATTTTATGAACACTTTTCACCCCTTTTGATACACCTCCTCTTCCTGTTCAATTAGTACTTGCTTTAATTTAGAGAAAAACTTTGAGCCACTACAATTGTTTCTTTTACTTAAGTAGTGCCAATTACATCTGGTGGAAACTAAGATGAAGGAGAGACATTTGCTGAGAGGATGAATATTTGGAAGTTAAGAGAACAAAAACTGAATGACAACTTGGCTCAAAGTTATAGGGGGTGATTTACTAACCTAAACACACACACACACCAGGTGTGTGTGATTTTCACACAGCAAAACGTATTTATCAACCAAAAAGTCTCTAAAAGCATATTTCCACTAATGCCATATTTGGAAAAATCATGCACATGATGCATATATAATGCTGCTTCACAGTTTAGACAAAAATGGTTGGCTCATTCATTTACATTCCTTGCATTCATCAATGCAAGCAACACAACATAGAGCTAATTTACCCAACATCACCTTGGAATTCCTTCAGGGCTTTGCACAACACACCTGCTGGGTGTGTACACATTACAAAGGTGTTTAGATTAAACCCATAGATCATGCTGGGAGGGAACACACTGCAGAGGTGTATACACGTTCGTGGTGTGTTTATAAGGTTAGTAAATCAACCCCATAGTGTCAGATTAATTATCCTGCTGCAGCACCAAAGTTGCTTTCCAATCAGCAATATTATCTACTGGTTGGGATCTGCCTGCTGCTTCTTTCAGACAAGTTCATAAACTGCAACAATTTCTTACTGCTATTGGTGATAAGCTTGCAAATTTTGGCCTCAACCATTTCTTATGTCAATATTTTAATTGTTAGTGGAAGTATCTCTCAAGTGCTGTTTATTTCTGCTAATTACATACTTCAAGGTAATTTTTTTCTTTTGCATAGCTTATTCCTTCTAAAAAATTACCACAAAAGTGTCCTAGACTATCTTGCTTGAATTAATTGAAATTCTTAAGCTTACTGTCTGACCAACATAAGGACCTAAAAGTCAGACAAATATTGTGCATACATGTGAAAGAGATTATTTTGCCTTTGTGACACCACAACTTTGAGAAAAATGGAAGATTGGTTTGTCAACATTTGTCAATCATCAACAGCAGTAAACTAACATTTTGCTATTTTATATTAAATATGTTTAGTTGTTTAGTGTCTGTATGTAGTGGCTAAATTAGCTTTATTTTTGGGGGGCCTTTTTTCCTTTAATTTCACCAGGCCATCTGGCCATTAGTAACACACTTCCTGACTTAGGGTGGCTCCACTCTATGCAGAAGCAATAGAGCTTTGACAGAAGCATTGTCAACTTGTAGAGAGGATAGTGTTAGATGGATGAGCAGATTTAGATTGGCTTGACTAACAAATTAAATCCAAACTTCAGATAACACCTTTTTAGCAGTTACAACAGTTTTTTTCTCCTTTAGTATAAAGGTTTTACCTAAATAAATACAATCTGACTATTGTAAGCACCCATGTGAATGGTGAATGTTTTTTCTTAATCCACTATTTGTCACTTTTGCTGGACAAATTGTTCTGTTAAAGGAAGTTGTAAAGTAGTAGTCGTACTGGCTGGATCACCGGGTAAAAAGGAAAAAGAGTATGGAAGAAAAACGAATGCAGTCACCACATCTAAGAATTGGTAAGCCACAATATATAAAATGTTGCTTTTGGGTTTAGATTCTTCTGAAGCCACAACACAAACACATGGCCACTTTCCAAGAGTGGTACTTTTTTTATTGTGGTGGCCCTTTGTACTGTGTATGTAGCACTATGTTGTGATCCAGCTTAACTGACAAATAGCTGTTTGGAATCTTTTCTGTAAAAACAGACTAGAATCTAATCTCCAAGTAATTACCTTTCAACCTCAAGATACTATCCATTTGTTTAACAATGATAAGCAACTGAGACTCTACATGTTAAGAAGCAGATCATATCAAATCATTGATTAGTCTCATGCTTACAAGAGGGTACGCTTGTGAATTCTGATCACTCAGAAACAGCACAAGCACACACTCATTATACAAGTGGTTGTTCATTCACAGACTTTGCCAGGAAAATTGTGTATTTTTGCTACATAGGCTAATTTACCATATCACTACGATTGTTATCTTTTTCATTTTGGTAGATTTTTATTTACAACAGGGCTATCAGGTCTCTAATTTCTCCTCTTATATACTGTATGCATGTTATTTCTAATTTGACAGGTAGACCAGTAGTTGAAAAGTTTGTGAGAAATACTAAAATATAATTTTATACTGTATATATCTATCTATCTATCTATCTATCTATCTATCTATCTATCTATCTATATATCTATCTATCTATCTATCTATCTATCTATCTATCTATCTATCTATCTATCTATCTATCTATCTATCTATCTATCTATATCTATAGATAGATAGATCTATCTATCTATCTATCTATCTATCTATCTATCTATCTATCTATCTATCTATCTACCTATCTATAGATAGATAGATAGATAGATATATCTAGATAGATAGATAGATAGATAGATAGATAGATAGATAGATAGATATATCTGGTGTAAAGATAGATAGATATATTGGTGTAAAACAGCTGACTGTTTTACACCAAATGAAGTCTCCAAGCATTAATTGGGGGGTGTTAAGGTAACTTTTGCAACACTGGGAGTCAAAGTGCATGCATCTACAATCAGAAAGAGATTGTACCAATTCAACTGCATGGGAGGTGTGTTAAGAAAAAGCCTTTGCAGTCCAAAAAAAGAATATTAGAGCAAAGTTACAGTTCTCAATTGAAGGAGAACTATGAGGTTAGTGAAAATCACTCAGCCTCATAGTTCGAGCCAACCTGTGACAATGAAAGTGTCACACGTTGGCTCAATAGATCGGGAAGTGAGCAAACACATACCGTCGCTCACTCACTTCTCGATCATCTCCCTGCAGTGATTGTCAGCCATGTCTCCCTGCAGGGATCCCCCCTCCCCGCTCCGATCCTCCTGCGCTGACTGGAGGAATGGACGGGGGAGGGGGCAGGTACAGCTGGCTCTGCCTCTACATAGGCAGAGCCAGCTGTCATTCACGCAACTGGGTGGATTGCGACAGCATTGTTGGGATCTGTTCCGGCTGCAGCGGTCTCAGTATACCGCGATACTGAGCTTTGGGTCAATTACTAGCAGTAAAACTAAGGGTGCATAGGCAACAGCAATATATGGAATAAGCAGCCTGTGACCTTTGGGAGAACAAACTACTAAAATATCACCAACATTTGTATTCAGCTCAGGACATCCAAATGCAAGAAATATGGTCCAAATCTAATATGCCGAAAATTCAGGAGCAGCTGTAAAAAATATTAATACAAGTCGATTAGCAGCTCAGTCTACAGAACTTGTTTTTTCTTTTATCACAGAGTTCTGCAATATGTTTATTGCATTACTACTAACATCAAAAATTACATTGTACGCATAATCATCCTAGCCATGGGTAGACTACTCAGTGCAAGAAAATGTGTATTAAGTATGTCAAAAGTCAATAGTAACATTTCTATTTGTAACTTAAAAAAAAATATTTTGAAACTTTTTGAAGGCAGTTATAGTTTAAAATAAAGATGTCTCTCCTTTGTCATACCATGTCTTTTGACTAATGAAGCATATAAAAGATTCCATTGTTTTTGCCATGAACCAATGAGTTTGTGCCAATTCATGACTAAAGCAACAGAGCATTGTTCTTCTGTCTATAAGTAAATGAACACAAGCTATCAACAAACCCTAGAGCATCACACTTCTGACTATAAGGGCAATGGGCAGATGATGGCACGGCACTGAGCCACAGATCCACTGATATGTTTTACTGTATGAGAGTACATTAATATATGCTGGGGCACTGAGCCTTACAATATACAAAAACCTCAGCTGTGTTTGCTGTTCCCTAATATACACAATTTCATATTTTATTAGGCATTCCTAATAAAAGAGGATGACATTATGGCATTAACTAAGAATTTACAAGCAGCTAGATGGCAATTCAAACACAGTTTAATATGGGTTTGGGTAGTATTTCAAAATGGCCCTGCATTTTCCTTTTATAGTTATTACAAATAAATGTGGCAATAAAATTTGATTGTATGAAATCCTGAAATATCTTCATTTTGCCAAGAAAAGTGACCTGCCATTATTCTCCCAGAAGTCATATTTTCGTTTTGAGGAATGGTTTTATTTGTGAAATCTATTGTAACATGCACCTCCAACTAATATAACTGGTTGTGCAGACACAAAATTAACTATATGATATTTTTTGAAGACTTTTAAAATAAAAAGTGCACAAAGTAAATTTTAAAAAACAAACAACACAAGGCAACAACCTTGTGTCTTATTTAAATGACACCAGAGAATAGAAAAGAGGGGTACTGAATGCACTCACCAAAGACAGGTAAAATCCAGCATTTACATCAGCTGCGGGGGTCCAACATGGAACATCACATGCAAAGTGGAAATATCTGAATGAGCCGATTGCGGAAGTTCACTCAGCACATCTTACCAATACTGCTGATATACAGTATAGTACTGCCTGCTCCCCTGACTCTAATGATGGAGGAGAAGCGCTGGTTTATTAGTTCCCTTTTCATCTGCTGGTCATGACCGGTTTAAGGACAACCAGCGTACCTTCCATTGTTTAAGGTGATCTGTACTATCCCACTACAGCTGAAGTGCATTTTATGCTTTTATTATAAATCAACTATTTTTACTCTTTTGTTACACTATCAGGTGCTAATGGACTTTGCTTTCTTGTCTCATGTTTTAAATTTAGAGTGACATTTTCACCTACCCCCTGAGCTGACGCTTGCCCCAGTGAAATTAAAGGTCTTTCCACTTTACACGTGATGCTTTGTGTTGGTCCCCCCACATCTGATGTATATGCTAGATTTCACCTATCTTTCATGAGTGGATCCAATACCCCTCTTTTCTATCGTCTGGTGTCACTTAGATAACGCACAAGGTCGTTGTGCTCCTATCTTATTTTTTGTATTATCTCTACAGCTCCATTTTTTCTGCTTGTATACAAGAGCGGCACACCAAAAACAACCATTACCTCTCCCCCTTGGGAACCCTGGTTCCAGTGCACCAAGGACTTTGTATTGTTTCTAGTGTACAAAATAATACAGCCAATAGGAAAAGACTATGAAATCTGAGGTTACCATTGTGTTATAGATATCTGCAAACAACACTCACTAGAAACTAATAGAGCCCATACTCTTAAAGGAGACCTATGAGGTGAGTGCTTTTCACTCACCTCATAGTTCTAGCCGACCTGTGACAATTAAACTGTCACAGGTTGGCTCAGTAGATCGGGAGGTGAGCGAACACATACTGGTGTTCGCTCACCTCTCAAGCCTACGTTTCAGTATACCGCGAGCTACAGCTTGCGGTATACTGAGCCTAGGGTGACGGGAGGACGCTAGTTTGTGTCCTCCCATTACCCTAAGGAGAACTATGGGGAAAAGGCTTAACCCCATAGTTCTCCTTTAACCCCTGCACAGAACCCTTGTAAAAAAAACCTCTCTAGAATGCCACAGTGTGCAAAAACAGGAGTATGGGGAATAGTGTATGATGCTGAACAAAGCTGCAGCCATGGCTCATGAACACTTCTGGCCCTGAGCAAGCCGGTAGTATTACATATGAGTTTTATGGTACAAAAGATGAAGAAGGCATGATGGAATAGAAGATGGGTTCACTGACAAAAGCTGAATCAACACTTTAATATTAATTTGTCTTAGAATGCACATTAAGTGTACAGTTCAGAGCTCATACTGGTCTCCACTGTTCTATGGAACTTCAAATGTCCACAAATTACACAACAGGCACCACCAAATACAGCATTAGAAAAATACAGGGCTGTTATAGTTATTCTACTTCTGTTCAATGCTAGTTCCATGGCTGCCATGCTGACCCTTCGGCTTCATTGCTTTCTGAATCATTGTTCTAGCAGATCACAAATTCTAAGGTTAATGTGGTTTCACTTAATGGATGGCTGTAATAGGTCTGTAACTCAAAGGGGTTGATTTACTAACCTTATAAACACACCACGAATGTGTATACACCTCTGCAGTGTGTTCCCTCCCAGCATGATCTATGGGTGGAATCTAAACACCTTTGTAGTGTGTACACAACCAGCAGGTGTGTTGTGCAAAGCCAAGCATGAATTACAAGGTGATGTTGGGTAAATTAGCTCTATGTTGTGTTGCTTGCGTTGATGAATGCAAGGAATGTAAATGCATGAGCTAACCATTTTTGTATAAACTGTGAAGCAGCATTATATATGCATCATGTGCATGATTTTTCCATATATGGCATTAGTGGAAATATGCTTTTAGAGACTTTTTGGTTGATAAATACGTTTTGCTGTGTGAAAATCACACGCACCTGGTGCGTGCGTGTGTTTAGGTTAGTAAATCACCCCCAAAGTCTCAAAGCCAGACAAGCAAAGTAACCGACACTTTCAGAAGGTGGCATGTTATTGCAGCCCAAATATGACTTTTAGGAGTTGGTCCACCCTAGCATTATGAGCTTTTACTGCTGGAGCCTCTAAGCCTACTTATTACTGTAGGGAATTGTTCTTTTATACACCTTCTGTTGTTTTGTTTACATTAATGTTTATCCACTACCATAGAGTTCTGTTACAAACAGATTTTTAATTTTCATAGAATATGCTTCAGTAATAGATATATAGGCTTTCCAGGGAGTAATGTTAAATGTGCCCTTGTGCCATGTGTTGTGGAACTGAGAAATACTGCATGCTGGTGCACCTTTCTTATAGGACATATGAGCATTTTATTTGTCATTCCTGAATGTTGATGTTTGGATTGTATTTAACATTATCTGCTTGATCTATATAAAGTTTTCATTGTTTACATATTGTTGTGCCTACATATATTTCTGGTAGAAATCTATGCTGGGAGCAGTAGTACTTTTGCTTTGAGTTATTTTGTGTGAGTGACTAGTCAATTTCCTAGGAAGGGAGCATCTCCTCATATGCAGGAACCCTGTTCTAGGTGGAGGCACTGCCAAATTTATTGTCAAAACCCATTCTTCCATTTAGTGAAGGCTCTGGCTCACATAGTTAACTGCAGGTAAGCACCATAGCCTATTTGGAGAGGGCAGTTTTATTTACCCCCCAAAAACACAGCTACATTACTTATCCTCATTTAGAAGGAAGAGCCTCAAGTGTCCTACTTCTGTGATGTGAAATACGCATGCAAAAAAAATCAAAAAAGGATAGTTAAATCAGAGAAATACATGAAGTCAAACAGTACATTTTCCAATCAGCATCGACCCGGGACCTTACTTTTTTTTTTTTTTTGGCGGGGTTGAGTATAGATGTCCTACCCTATCTAACATCTAGTTAGTGATGTACTTGTTATTTGAGCTACAATAATACTTTAAGATCCTTTGTAAACATAAAAAGTCAACCTTAGTAAGCAAGCATAATCCTTCTGAAAGAATTCATATTTTGTGGCTAATTCAAAAGCCCATTCCATTCATGATTAATGATGGAGCTACAATTTCTTTTAAAGCATTATAAAATTCAGTGTATTCATTCCAAATTATTTAACAATGAAACTGTATTTATGCAATGAAAAGGTGGAAGACAAAGGTAATCATACTCTGAATCCAGCCTAGAGGGAGAACATGCTCAGGTTGCAGTGCTCTTGTTAGGGGGAGGGGATAATTGAGCTCAGGTGTCTCTCATTGAGCAGGTGTATTATAAACTAGTGCATCACTCATTTTGAGCTTGCTCACACAGGGCTTGGGAACAAAGTGCCTGGTAGCTAAGTGGCGTTAAAAAATTGGCGTTTAAACAAAGGCGCAATAGAGAGCAGAATAATACCCGTAGAACAAACGTACAGAAGTGAAAATTGCATTTATATATCCTTTTTTTCCTACATCTCTTCGGTGCTTTTTGAATAGAGCTAAATTCAGATGAAATTCATGCACTTGTTCTAGGCATCTTCCTCTGTGTCTGCACTATACAGTCTCTGTTTTTCTGAATAGTTTTTTTTTTCCCCCGTTGAACACAACCTTTTATTTTTTGAATAAAATGCAATGGGACAATCTTTTTCACTTCCTTGTCTTAGTAGCTGGAAGATAACACTTGTTATGAGGCGTTAAATCTACAAGAGAGTAAAAATAAGACTTTTTCATCAACATGGAAGGCGATTCACAATCCCCCGCTACAGACTCGTAACAATTTAAAATACTGTAATAATGAAAGTGCTGGAGATTAACATAAAATACGCTAACTGGGTTTGTATACGTTTTTACAGCTGTAATAACTTGTAAAACAAACTGGCTTTTGAAGTATGTTTTAAAGCTTTTTGATGAGACAGACATTATTGTGTTAGGACACAAATAAACCCACTGAATATATTTGTGCCTGCAATAATATGACTAATAAAGAACGTAATTAAATATTACTTATCTCATGATAACAATTTATAGGCAACTTCAGACCATAAAGAAATCTAATTTAAAAATTATACTATACTGGCAAATGAAAGCCTATTTGCAGTAGTATGGGGTACTTCCTATTCTATGGATCCAATATTTTCTATTAGAAGAGTCCTCATTATATGGGTTTTCTTTAGCATATACAGTATAGTAAGGTGATCTACATGCTTTTCCATAAAACACTCCCAGTGTATTTAAAGTGTACTTCCACTTTTCCAGTCAAATTTGAGAAAAATCATCTGTATGTTTGGTGTGTGTTCCTATTCACGCAGAACACCAAAAAATGATTATTTAAAAAAAAATCTTGCCTTTTGGATGTTTTGATGTTTATTAAGGGTTTTGTTTTAATTAGTACATGAATACAAAATAAGTGTTGTGCCAACCTCGTCTAAGTATATTGAAATAAAGTGGAACTTTACCCATATGTTTAAAAAAGGCACCTTTGGAAACGTTTAGTAATGACAATCTACAACCATATACTTCTAGATAATTGCAGGTTTTTATTTGTTGCATACCTTATTTTTTTTCTTCCCCAGTCTTTTGACAGTGGCCATTTTAACTATGAGCAGGTTACTAGTAGTGATGAGCTCAGGCGTGTTCGCAAGCGCCTCGTGCCGAGCCCGCCAGGAAGCCGTCAGTGCGCAGGGCCAATCACAGGCACTGAGACATGTTCCCGGTCCGCAGCTGCAGAGATCGGAAAATGGCTCAGTGCCTGTGATTGGCCCTGCGCGCTGACGGCCTCCTGGCGGGCTCGGCACGAGGCGCTTGCGAACACGCCCGAGCTCATCACTAGTTACTAGATCTCTCCTTACTTCCGAAAACTCTGGCACATGTGACTATGACCATATGCCCATGTACATTATCTCAGGGGAGGAAAAGGCCTTTCCCTGATATCTCATGAGATTACAGATGAGATTTCCCAGCAAAGCTCTGCTGATGTAACCTTTCCAGAATGCAATGCTTGGGCACGATTAGATAATGTGTGCCAAAGTGGACCAGGAAGTGGAAAAAAAGGAAATTGTAAGTAAATTAAAAATATGTTTAACTAATCAATGTAAGAGGATTTCCTATGAGCATGCAGAGCTTTATGCTGATGTGATTTTTAGTCAAAGGGGTAAAGGGTCCGCTTTAATCCTTTTGCACTTTCACTTTTGATATTTTACTGTGTGCAGTATATATACTACCTCTTGGGGATCAGGTTCCATGACACAGGGGAAGCTAAAGGGTGGAATAAGGTTGAAATAGTTGTTTAGTATTTTTTTTTTTACTGGACCCTATTATCATGCATCTTTTGGTCCCTTCAGTAACACCCTTTTGTTAGGATTACCTCTTTCACATAGAAGATTTACTTGTTTTACTGGCTTAGATTAATGTGTGAATAACATTATTTCTATTCAAAATGTTAAACAAAAGTGTAGCCAATAAATATATATGGGGAAAAGGCACCTTTTTGTCTCTGCTACCTATAGAACTACCTGTCTAATGATAACTCTGGCCCCAAGCATGGTGACACCTTTTAATACAGACCTTTCATACAGGCTTTGTTTTTTAGTTAACTTGAGACCATGGGGTTGACTTACTAAAGACAATTAGGATTTTGACTTTGCAAGGGAATTTTTCCTTAGTTTAGCGAATATGGTGAAAGTTCACTTTGCAAAGAATACCCAATCATGAGCAAAGAATATTAAAAAACAGGATTTTTTTCTTGCACATAATTGGATGTGGGAAGTCAGCAGAGCTTTACCTCATTCACAGATAAGGAAACATTACCTTGCAAAATGCAGATTCCCTTGAAAAGTGAACAGCCATTTGCCTTTAGTAGATCAACCCCATGAATCAAGAGTCTGCAGAAAAAGATTAATCCCTTTTGTACCTTGTATGCATTGTATTGTTGCTCCGTGTGGGATCTTATTAAAGGGTTACTCTTTTCAATACAAAATGTAGATCAGTTATTCTGATTCCATGTGACACGTCTGATGAGGATGGGCTGCTGTGCCAGATATCCCTGGTAACAGAATTGAGTAAGGACCCTTTTAATATGGCGTACTGGAAGGGTCCCCATCAACTACACTTTAATTAATGTATTTCTATTGAAAAACAAAGGAGGTTAAAAAACAAAACTTGGCTCCCAAAATAACTTTTTACAATGATATTAATATAAAACATTGAAATGGAGCCAAAATTAGTTTGCAACATATGTGCACAATGGATTCTTAACAGCATGGTGCCTCAGTGGTAAGTACGGCTGCCTTGCATTGCCAAAATACTGAGGTCAGATGTAAAAGGGTACTGTCTGCACACCATTTCAAGTCATACACAGAGCTTAATATGTTTGTGTGATTATGCGCTTCTTTGAGCTTAGGGACTGGTGGGAACAGTTCTCTGTTAAATTAGACCTAAAAACAAAACAGTCACAACAGAAGACATGCAAAAATCTGAGCACACCTCCTGGTTTGATCTGAAATCTCTAAACAACTTTACTTGGTTTAATCCTTTGTTAAAAGAATTGTATCTGTATAACGCTCGTTGCTCTCACCCACAGTGTCAAGTAAAGTAATCAACTATCCAACTACAGTAAGTTTAAATCCTTTCCACAAAACTAACAAGGCTTTGAAATCCTTCCCACTGCATATATTATCCCGGCCAGGTCACTATCTGCAACTAGTTTGCTTTTTAGTTTTGTGGAAAGGATTTAAACTACAAGGTGTACACATGTTATCCCTGTGCTTGCTTGGGTTTCCTCCAGGTACTCCAGTTTCCTCCCACACTCCAAAGACATACTGGAAGGTTAATTGGCTCCTGTCTAAATTGGCCCTGTACGTATGAATGTGCAATAGGGACCTTATATTGTAAACTCCTTGAGGGTGGGGACTGATGGGAATGTGTAAGGTGCTGTGTAAATTCTTGGGGCTATATAAATACCAATAATAATACTTAGGATTATGGTATGCCGTAGAGAAACAATTTGGTCTAAAGAAGGTGACTTTTCCAAATGCTTCTCTGGAAAAAGCTGTTGTACATAAGGAGACTCATGAGTTAAATTCCTCTAATCACTCCCTGTTGATGAGTACACAACCTTCCCTTCTTGAAGTATGGAAAATCTGATGGAGGAAATCCTTTCCCTGTCAGGAGATGAATGACAGGAGATCATCAGCTATATTTTTTGAGAGATAAACTCAGAAAGATAGATTTATTATCTATACTGTATGTATTACACAACTATAAGACTATAGAACATTAAGCCCTCATTCACACTAGAAACGGCCAGCATGTAAAGCTCCATGCTGCATGCACAGCCATATCGGGCAGCTCCCGGGAAGGACAGGTGCTGCGTGTGATTAGTATGCAGCCCCCGTCCTTCTCTATGGGACTACACGGCCGTACCCCGCCCAACACTCACCCACCCTGCACGTGGGTGCGGGTGAGCGTACTCGTGTGCTGACAGGATGGATCCTGTCCGTGTCCGAGCCAGGAAACACGCACCCGCACTCGAGGTGAGTGTTGGGGGGTGTATGCCGGCATAGTCCCATAGAGAAGGACGGGGGCTGCGTTCTAATCACACGCAGCACCTGTCCTTCCCAGGAGCTGCCTGATACGGAAATGCACGCAGCACAGTGCCAGCCGTTTCTAGTGTGAATGAGAGCTAAAGGTTACCTACAGGTGCCCCCTTTAATTGTCAGAGTTTTAGAGGCATAACTTTTTCATTCTGGAGTATACTGTACATTGGTGTGTCCATTCTGCTCAAAAGTCATGTCAAATATTTGTGATTGGAAAGGGAGGGCAGGAGTGACTGGTGAATAGAAAAGTAGAAGTTCAGATTCTTAAATTTGGAATTTATGCTTTCATGCTTCTGATATACCTTCTTAATGGTCACTGATGGCTTTTTGTCTGATTAATGTGGAAGTCAGTATGGAACTATTTGCAACACTGTAGTCATTATGTATGTGTTTTTCTTATGGTTTTATGTTTGTAGTGGTAGTAGAAGGTATATTTAAAGAATACATCTCAATAGTTTGATATTATAATAATTGCATGGGCTTACTTATGAAATATTTATACTTGCCCCCTTATAAATGTTTACATTTTCTGATTCTGACCTTATAGCTTGGCAGTCAGAGGTCAGAGGCCACCTGAAGTGTAACCGTTGTTCTCTATCCACTGTGTAACCTAATTCCCTCATAGCTTCTAACAATGTATTTGAATATCAAGCAACAGAGACCAGTTGCTGTTTACACTCACTGAAAGAGGATGAATAGTAGTTTTGTAGAAATGTTCTGCCATTTTTATGTTCAGAACTAGCAAAATAAACAACTATACGAGTCAGGTAAATATTAAATATTACATATGAATATTGGGTCGTCTTCTATCCATCCACCAGGTGGAGAATTTCATATTTCTCTCTATCTCATAACCATATCTGTAAAATCCAGTTGTTTAGGGAGCTTGAAAGCTCAAGATAGCCTTTCGACCAATTCTGTCTGAAGATTTGATTAGGCAAATTGAGTAGGTGGCTTCTGCTGTGCTGTCTCTTCACATAGTCCATAGTTCTTTGGGATCTTTTGTAATGTATTACATTTTTATTTGTAGAACAAAAATTGTATCTATATAATAAAATACAGTTATATAACATCAGTTCAAAAACATATAAGCTTACAACAAAATTAAATCAATTCAAAACCATCATACTTTTATTTTAACAACAGAGTACTACATAATTTAACACTGTTATAGTTCAAATATATATTTTTTTCATTTTAAGAGGTAAAATTACAAAGTGCATATCAATGTAACAGCACAGAAAAGTAGAAACTAATAACAATCAGGGGGCAGGGGACAGAAAGGGGACTTAAGCAAGAGGGATGGTCCAGTATTGTGGAATAAAGTTCATCTGATCTGGAACACAATGAGTTAACATAAGCATACATATACACTGATAATATTTGGAAGCCCTTATCAAGAAAACCCACATTAGGATGATGGGTGTCTGGAATACATTTTGTGGGATACATTGGTGACTGATTGTGGCTAATGCTTAATAAGAGCTTTGAAAGCAACAGATTTTCTATGTACCATCCAGCAGGACCATGCTGATATAGCCGTGCCTTGTTTATTCCTGTCAGATGCTACCAGCATTTCATTCAGATTTTGGGTCCACTCCATTATATGTGGTAGATTTCAAGTCACCATGCTGGTCGCCATTAGGCAGTGTCTCCAAATGCAT
Source organism: Nanorana parkeri (assembly GCF_000935625.1). Lineage (NCBI taxonomy): Eukaryota > Metazoa > Chordata > Amphibia > Anura > Dicroglossidae > Nanorana > Nanorana parkeri. The sequence continues at coordinate 358,409 of NW_017307001.1, forward strand.
TTCTGGATCTTAGAAAGAGACTCAGGTATCATGGACTAAATGGCAACCTGTGGGGAGGCAATCATTTCGGTAATACGTGTATTGCTATAATTAAAAAGACACTATTCCAAAAGTGAATCATATGGGTGCAACCCCACCAAATATGTATGTAGGTATCATAGCTATCACTATGAGATGGGCAGATATGACTCAGTTCTTATGGAGCATAGTACCAAAAAGACAAGAGTAGTCATCTGTAGGATAGGTTCCACCCAGGTAGCATTCTTATATATGAATGTATTCGGTCTACTCCAAGAAGGTCCCGCCTGTCAGCAGCTTATATAGATGGTAGCTTAAATGTGAAGGGGGGTGTGAAATAGAATTTTTTTTAGAATGGTATGGATTCAAGAGGAGACACTAAATATTGTTTGGTCATATTAGGGGAACTAAAAAGTTGAGTAGTGAGGAACCAATTAGGGCAATGTGGTGGTAATGGCATTTTGCCTTTAAAGCTGGTATAGACTCTTAGGAGCTGTTGTGCAGGACAGCAGTCGTCACAAAAGATGAAAAGACAAAGTCAGACAAAAAAAAAAAAATGCAAATATGAACCTATTATAAAGGCCTGCACAAATATACTAATTTAAAATTGAATATACAGTATATAGCTGTCTTAAAAGGTTTACTTGGATAAATAAGTGACAAAAATAGAAGAGCTAAAGAAAGACTCTCTACACTGCTGATCATGGAAGTTTCATCACAGGTATTTGGTCACATGATATCTGCTGGCAGGGAAAATAAGCAAACCCGATCCTCTACTTAAACAACAATTAGCACTGTACATGCCTAGGCCTTTGGTCACATTCCCAGCATTGGAGGAAAACAGGTGCATTTCCTCCAGGAAAGCTAATCTGCTTATTTCTCCTTTTTTTATTTTGCTTCTTATATATCAGACCCAGCCAGGCATAGTTTACAAGTTAACATTGGGCTATGTTTTAAGTGATGCAAAATATGCTGACATTACATCAAATCCAGTATATACAAATAATTTGAAGATAAATGCAAAAATAAGCATTGGACAGAAAATCACTGGTGACCTCCTTCTGAAAGTAATAGTTGCCTGACTATCTTTAGCTGTTTAGTATATTCTTAATAATAATCCATTACTTAAGCTTGGAGTGAGAGTCAACGGCAAGTTAGAACGTTGGATCTGCAAACTTTTCGTATCTCAGTGGCCAGCAAATAATGAAACCACTGGATGAGCATGATGGGTAAGCAATTAGATTTTTCAAAAGAAGAGGCCAGCAATTGCAGGTTCCATATTCTCTCAGTATAGATTTAATTTAACAAATCAAAAATATAACTATGCAAAGAATGATATTGTATTGTCTGAATTTTACTGGGAACACACTTTGCTGCTGATATATAATAGTGTTTTCAGAAGCAACAATGGAAAGCATATTAGTTTGCACCCAAATCCAGAGGCAAGATTACCATATGCATCCATCAATAATACTTCCATGCATACTTTTCTCCTTTATTCTTGCTGGTTGATAAAAGCTTTATCAGTGTGATTGTACCAATAACTAAAAGGGGTTTTATGATGGAATGTGTGAAGTATTGTGTGAGAGTGCCATTCCATTCTAAATTACCAGCGGCAGAAATCTTCGCTCTATGACTAGGATTAGCCTCATACAGTTGTATCACCATCAAATTTAAAACCTTCTTATTTGAAAAATAAATTTAATGTGTGCTTAGACACACTTTCTAAAACCTAAATCCATATCCAAGTAAGAGGCTAATGAATATAGATATGGGGGTTGTCAAAGGGACTGAAAGCTGAAATCTCTGCTTGAAAGAACGTGCAATCTGGTTTACTCCTAGATAGATTTCAGCTGGGTATTATTGAATTGGAAAATAAAATGTGAATTTTTATGTTACAGAAAGTCTGTGATAAACAGAGATTAACAGAGCTAGACCCTTTATGTTAGCATATTCCAAAGCATAAAAATTCTGTTGGTGATACGTGAAACTAGAGAGTAGAAAGGAAGGCAATAATGCTTAATTTGCATTTAAGGCTAACAGTTACAAAGCAAATTAGTTATTTTTCATCTCTCTCTATATATATGTTTATAATTCCTGGAGATAAATGCTGTTCTCTGCAGTTTAGGACTATGCATAGTTAAGATTTTTTTTTTACTGACTATACATTATTTGCAAAAATGAAGCAGTACTCAGCATGATTATTATTCCTTTTTTTTCTTGAAAGACAACTCTTCTTTACTTCTGCAAACAGGAACAGGGTTGAGTTTGTTAATCAGTGTAACCCAAATACTCTAATCAGTTGACAAAGTCTAATTCTGAGCAGCTTCATAGACACACGGGCTTATTTTGTCAGATTTCTGTGGACCTGACATTTTATAAAGGAAGGCACATCACAAACTAATCAGATGAGATTTCTTAGACCATTGCTTTTCAGTGGCTGGACTAAAAACAGAGGCATGGCAGCAGGTGCAATTTATGTAATTCCCATTTTGGTTACAAAATGTTGACCTGCACTTCAAGGGTTAATGGTTTGTTTTTGTCTAGGTGGATTCTGTAAAGCACTTTTACTTACCTGATCCCTGCTTCTGCTGGCTCCAAGACCGGCACCCACAGCCTCTTCCCCCCTCTGCTTCAGCAGTCAGAGGCCTGCCAAATTTATCAAATGTGAAGGCACAGAAAGACAGTCTGCAAATCTGAGTGGAGGGGAGACAGGTGAGTGCCAATCACCTGGCGAGCAGGGATTGGGTAAGTAAAAGGGCACTACAGAATCCATCTCGACAAAAACAAACTGTTAACCCTTGCATTGCAGGGGTAGCCCCACTTTAAGGGTAGATTTTTTTTTCTTAACTAGAGATAGGCTTTAGGTACAAGTTTCATTTTAAAAACAACATCTACATCTCAGTTCTCAACCAGCTACTTTTATTCTTCAATGTGTTCGAATCTGTAGGAGTCATGATTATGAGAGTTACCACATAGCTCAAATTCTGTCCCCACTTCTAAGGGATCTTGATGAAGACCTGTTCCCATAGAATCCCATGTTTGTTTAAATTAAAGCTGTCACAGACCTTGGGAATCCAAAATTAGCTTATAATGGAAAAATACATAAGCAGGGTTTACCATTTATATCATATGATACCTTTTTGCATGTTTTATTACTCTAAGCTGTGGCAATAATTGCAAGATATAATACAGATGAGTCTGTAAACTCGGTTTTAGTGTAATAATCACCAACTGGATCCTTTAGCCATATGACTTTAAAACAAAAACATGAGCAAATATAGAAATACAGTATTCAATTATGTACCTAACTTAAAATCATATTTGAAAAATATTTTTTTTCTTCTTTTGCTTGTTTTCTAGATTAAGTTTTAGAGTAAGGGGAGGGTTAGGTTTTTTTTGTTTGGTTTTGATTGTTGTTTATGCCCCTGTTTTTTGTAGGTATGTTATCTGTCTATTATGTACTCTTGACAGCTACCAAAAATCACTTCTGTTGTAAAGCCGACAGTCGGCTCTACAAGTTTAAACAGAGTCCCGGCGGCAAAAGTCACTGGGAGTCTGTTTAAACAGCCCCGATGCTGGCGACGTACACTGTACGTCATCAGTCACGAAGGGGTTAAAACGTGTCTCATCATAATAAAGGGCACAGTCATTTAATTTTCCATTGTGGTTTGTCGAAGTGAGCTTGTATTGAACCACTTAAATGTGCAATTGTCATTCAAATTATTTAATTTAAATTAACAGTATATAAAAAAATAAATGCTGCACACAGTTTGTTACCTTGTTCTTTATAGTCCTACTAAACCCAAAATAGTAATATCAGTTAGGTTTGAGTACTAGAGAATTACATTATTTATCTTGAGTCTCCATTGCTAAGACTTTACCACTTCCTATAAAGTCATAATAAAACTTCTAACCTCTTACAAGGTCAATTCCTATATAACTTGTCACCATCATTTGGCTATGTAAGTGTCACTTAGTTAGAGGTATTAATTGGGTGTTTGGATACCTAACAAATATTAAAAGACAGCATTGCCATTAAGTTTAAAGTTCAAGTTGACTGTAATTTCCTTTTTTTAATGTAAAGGTTATTCATTCTTCCAACACATCCTAAATCATCCTTGGCAATGGCTTGCTAACAATTTTTTTTTGTCCTATGTAAATCCACAGGTTGGCAAGTTTGAGGTGATTAAGCACCATATTCCAACTTTTTTTTTAAAGAATATGTTTTTATTGAAGAAATTTTCACACAAGAGCATTTAGACAAACAATACAAAACAATACATCACAATACATCGTCTGCACAAGAATGCGTTAGCACGGCACATTATGTAAGTACGTAGGTGAAATGTCCTAATAAGTCCTCCCCGCTTAAGAGAATATACCACGTTTATCATGGCCATCTGTCTAACATATCTATCCTAGCCCAGTTAGAATTAACAGCATCTCCTACTCTAAGGCACTCTGCCAAGGGGCCACAAAGGGAGTCGTAATGGGCGAATTATACTCCGTACCATCCAGTGCATAGATTGTATGTAAGAAAAGGAAAGCAAGAGAGGGAAGAAAGCAAAGTTTGAGGAGAAAAAGGTAAGAACAGATCATGAGAAGAGGAAGCAGGTTGGCCAGAGATCCAGCCAAGTATAGTACATATACAAAAGCAGATATAAGAAGAGGGTCCGTTCATTCGCAATAGCCTATAGATACTCCTAGGCCCATCTCTCAGGTGGTCCAGAACTCTTGGGTCTCTCAGATGTCAAGTAATGAAATATTCCAACTTTTTTTAATACATTTGACTTCAATATTCAGATATGCTGTGGTTCATATAATTGTAAATATGTCAGCGAGACTGAGTTTAATGTCACATAAGATATAAGATGAAGAGGAGCTCAGTGTGAAAATTCTGCTGACTTGCTGGAGTCTCAGCAGAGGAGAATCATTTTCACATTTTTAATTCCCATTGATTTTAGAATCAAGTCTTGTAATCCATATAACGATTTCTGGGTACATGTTTCCAGAAGCAGACATACTGTAAAAAGAAAAAGCAACATATCCAGGTGGAATATGCCATAAAATAAAGGGACATATTGCTAAAATTCAATATAATAACAATACTTCTGCCTTATGAGAACCAGATGCCTTCTGGTTCTCAGAACGATTATTTATAATAAGTGGTAAAAATATGTTAACGCTCACGCCTATATTTCATTCACAGACCAAATCAATTGTTTTCTCTTTGTCTGTAGAAGATGATTTTTTAGAAAGGCTTTCCATGACATGCAGAGGATCTCTGCTTTGAAATAACTACAACTTCTGAGGTTTGGGTTCAATAACCTTATTTCCTCTGATTTCTTACTTGCTTGACCTACCTACTACCAGGAAGAGTTATGTGGGGGTTTCAATATTTGCCTAACAACTTCTCTGCAGTTTTTCTAAGAAGAGAAGTCTGGTCTGCTGTCTACCACTTATTATTTTATTTACAGTACAGGTACACATAAGAGACTTAAAAGGGAAGTAAAACCAACCCTCTTTTTGGCTTTCTTTCTCTTCTGGGTCACAGGAGTACATTTACATATGTACTCCTGTGGCCCAAAGTCAGCAGATAGTTGGCTAGTGCAGAGTTGCACTGCACAGGAAGGATCCCGATAATATTTCCATGATCCACTCTGGCTGCCTAGCTAACAGCTGCCAGCCTTGCATACCCCCTCCCCTGTCTGTCCCTCCAATGAACACTGGATGGACAATCCCTGTGCAGGTGAGTGACAGTTATTGCTCTGCAGGGAGAAGAGATTAGGGACTGAGTAATCAGAGTACTCAACGGTTACTTGATTACTCAGGTCTTGGTCTTAGAGCCAGTTTGTGACAGCTGCGATGTCCTCACATCATCACATCACATCTAAGCTATGGGAAGAGTGTACTTTGCTGTTTCTGCATTTCTCCTTTAAGGTTTACCTGTAAAAAAAAAAAAAAAAAGTTATTCCTATTGTATTCCACTTTCAGCCTACAAATGTTGGCACATTATATAGCATATGGCCAATCATTGCTTGCTGGAGTTGGGCTTTAATTTGTTTGTCACTTACTAAAAGTCCATTTAAAGCTACATGTCCATCTAAGACAATGCTGTCGATGTTTGACTTGTGTGTTTTCATCCTTTTAAAGTAAGTAGAAAACTATTGGATCTACTGTTAGGATCAACAAGTAATAAAACAATGTTACAGGGTGACTGGGAAAAACAAAACTGTTGTGTTAATGCTTTTATTTTGCCAATAGTTCTACTATAACTCTTATGCACTAGCAATGAATCAGTGCAACTGATAATAGTGACTTTAAAGGACATATTTACTTTTATATACTACCATCTTTAATGCGGTAATAAACCCCCTTCATGTATACTGCATAGCTGGGCCCAGGGGTGGAGGATGGTAATCTCTAGAGGAGACTACTGTTGCCAAGCAGAAGTAAGTAAACTCCTGGGGTGGGGGTCTGGGTTAGATTAGGGAGGGTGGGTTTCTGAGTTACTTTTAATAAAAGTAAATTTCTCCTTTAATAGTTTTACATCTCACAATGTGTGGTAGAACAAGTAAGAATTCCATGTTGGAGATAATGGTAAATGGATACCTAGTGAGTTTTTCATTTTGGAGATTCATCTGCTTAAAAACATATGGATTGCACAGTGGTAATTTTGGCAGTTATGCACCATTTGAAAACCAATATTGTATAAGCTATAATTCCCCACAACATCATAAATGTAAATAGCATAGTTATCATTTTCCTAATAGTTATTTTTAATGTACAAACATTTTCTATTCTGATCATCTGTTTTTAATCTTTCATTGATGTATATAAGAAAAGCTGTACATTGCAAATATTACTTTGTAGGCAAGCAAGGTATAAGGAAATATATGAGTTTAATGAATACATGAACTTATGTATTTCTTTTCATTACATGTATGTCAAGCATCAAAATGCTGTGGGTTAGCACATACTGGTGTGTATGTTGGCCAGGAGCTGGAAACTAGGGCACAGAGGCATTAATAATGCAGAATTCAGCACTCAGGCCCTTCCAGGCTGCTGATGTGCTGTTGGCATAGAAAGGTCACTGCAATTAAACCACCTGGCATGCACTCTATCAACATCATAATTATTATTACTATTTATTATTATTATAATAATTATTAGTAGTAGTAGTAGTACTTCACATTACCTTTCCTAATTTCATGTGCAATTGTTTTTATTGCATTTGTATTGCATAAACAAGCCATAATTATCTTTATTTGGAGCAATTCAGAATCCGTTTATAACTTCATTGCTTGTGGGCAGCGATTTGAAAAATTTCAATGGTGATAGCTTTATTGTTGAAGTTTTTTGTGTCTTATAATTTTGCTTGACCTGACAGCCATTCCTGGTAATGATATACTGAATGGCTCATGTGTTATTCTTTTGTTAAAGCTTTGCAGGAAGGACTAATGCCTTGTAAATGGGGGGAAAACTGTGAAGTTTAACTGCAGGCAATGTCAGAGGTGCTGCTCAAAACTTGTTGTGCTGTGTAAAAAACGAAATAAAGCTACCATGTGACTGTGCCTGACAGCTCTGGTTGTCCAATCATGGGGTGGTATTCAATTAATAACTTGCAATTGAGATAGAGCTCATGTCAGAAGCACCTGTAACGCACATGAGGATGCAGTTCAGCCAATATAAGCATGTATGGTATGCTCTGTTAGCTGGACATGCAAATAACACTTTTAATTTTAAAATTGGCTGTCAGTGTAATGTTTGCTTTGAATATACTTGGTATACAATAATATAATTTAATTTTTTTATTATCTCCCTCAGCTCTTTTTTCTTTTTCTGAATTTTTCTATCACTACAATCTAATTTTATATGAAGGAATTTCAGGACTGCATTTTTCAAATTCCAGCCAAAATACAAACAAGTTAAAGGAGAACTATGGGGTTAAGGCTTTTCCCCATAGTTCTCCTTAGGGTAACGGGAGGACACAAACTAGCATCCTCCCGTCACCCTAGGCTGCTCGCGGTATACTGAGACGCCGCAGCTGATCCCGACAATTATGCCGGGATCCGCCCAGCTGCGTGAGTGACAGCTGGCTTTGCCTATCTAGAGGCAGAGCCAGCTATACCCGCCCCCTCCCCGTCCGTTCCACCAGTCAGCGCTGGCAGATCGGAGTGGGGAGGGGGTAATCCAGCCCCTCCCCTGTCACGGCACAGAGCCGTGACAGGATCGAGAGGTGAGCGAACGCCGTTGTGTGTTCGCTCACCTCCCGATCTACTGAGCTGACCTGTGACAGTCTCATTGTCACAGGTCGGCTAGAACTATGAGGCGAGTGAAAAGCACTCACCTCATAGTTCTCCTTTAAAGGGAACAGTTGCAAACTAGGTGCCTATTGACAAATTTGTATGCATTTGTATACTACCAAAGTGGTCAGCATTAGCAAAAGAGATACTTCTCCTATTTACTAGGACCAGAAAATAAGCAGGTCATCATGTACAGGAAGGTCTCTAATGTAAAGTTAAGTGTTAAAAAAGAACTTCAGGACCAATTTGTATTAACCCTTGCAGTGGGCTACCCCCGCAATGCAAGGGTTAATGGCTTGTTTTTGTCTAGGTACTACACAAAAAAGTTCTAGATACCTGAACTATGGAGCCAGCTTGTTTCTACACCAGTCCTTCCTGCCTCTCTCCCCCTCCACTGCAGCAGTCTAAGGTCCCATAACTCATCACTTACTACTGTGTATAGACGTGAGGACACTGAGGCTGAAAGAAGAAGTAAGGCAGGCTATGACGCCTCAAAACATTGGGTTAATAAAACCTACAATTTAAGCGTTTACTCTTGTTTGAAGTCCTGAGTGCCTACTGAACTTTTGCTATAATACTGTACAACTGTTACTGTGTGGAGCACTGCTAACCACAACACAATGGGGAAAAGCCCACCAACAAACCACCCAGAGCCCAGTCTGTAGAATCCACTGCAGGTAATTTCCTTAGAATTACACTACAAATGACCAGTATGACTCATTCTAGTATCTATTTCAGCTTGCAATTAGACAGTAAAGAGCAGGAAGGATGAGGCCATCATTTTGCTTTTTCCTCTTCTCATGAAGCTTCCAAAGTCAGATGGACAGTAGGGCAGATAGTAGGGCCTGATTGTCTTACCCTTATCCCCACATCTGCTCAGTATAGCTGTATGTGGGATTATAGTACGGTGATGAGGGAGATTGCATGAGCTTGGCAATATATGGTTTTAGTGCAAGAACCTGCTTTGACTTTTGTCCCCCTTTAAGTTCATAGCACACATTTTTTTATTTTAAGTCTAAGGGGTTGATTTACTAACCTTATAAACACACCACGAACATGTATACACCTCTGTAGTGTGTTCCCTCCCAGCATGATCTATGGGTGGAATCTAAACACCTTTGTAGTGTGTACACACCCAGCAGGTGTGTTGTGCAAAGCCCTGCATGAATTGCAAGGTGATGTTGTTGCTTGCGTTGATGAATGCAGGAATGTAAATGCATGAGCTAACCATTTTTGTCTAAACTGTGAAGCAGCATTATATATGCATCATGTGCATGATTTTTCCATATATGGCATTAGTGGAAATATGCTTTTAGAGACTTTTTGGTTGATAAATACGTTTTGCTGTGTGAAAATCACACGCACCTGGTGCGTGCGTGTGTTTAGGTTAGTAAATCACCCCCTAAGACTTATACTGTCCTATAGAATTGCTTTTTTGAATGTAATGTAATTTATTGAAATACAATTTTGAGTTAAAAGCTAAGGCATGCCTACACAAATTAAGAATAAGGCATACTGCAAATGTAGCCGCGTGTTTTCTTTTGACCTTTCAAAGTATGCAGGTTTAATCGAAAAGGCAAATATTAGCATAACTATGATAAAGCACTTACCGTGATGGGTTTGAATGCAGTATATGTGCATAATGCAGATAATGTTCCTTGCATTTGCTTAGCTAGAGCGGTTTTCTCATCAGTTCTCATTATGGGACTGGCAGAGTTATTGCAACCTCACAATAGTGTCCTGAACTTTAAGTCCATAGAAGCTATATTTATGCTACCTTATTAATGCATACAATATAGATGTGATTTAAAAAAAAGAATATATTTATTGGATTTTATTCAAAACTGTATTGTATATCAACATGATATAACTACATTTTGCAAATTGGCCCTCTAACAACTTATGTTTTCCAGCTTTCTCTACTGATCTGCAGGCTCGGTAATTAATATGGTTCTACCTAAATTGTTATCAATTAAAAATGTGTTTCTAGTAAAATGTGGAACGTGTGTACAACTAAAGCACACACATGAACTTTCAATGATTAACAAAGGGCATAAGCTGAATCACCTGTTGGGGCGGGCTTTCAATGATCGCAAGTACGATATGCCTGTCCAAGATGGGCAGATCGTACGAGCTTTCAATTAGCTTATAACCATCGCAAGACAAAGTCTTGCGATGGTTGTAAGGTGATTGGGCACCTTAACACATCTGGTTCACCAGTTTCAAGGACTTGTCACAGTAGTCTTTGGCAGACATAAAGGCTGGGTAGGCTGGGTTTTTCAGGAACTCTGGGTGTCACATGCAAGCTCAGACATTATCTTAATCTGTTAAGGTTAAAGCAGATACATAGCATATTGCACATATTGACACAGCTAGTACATGTTGGTAATAAATAGATAAATACATAAATAAAAATAATTGTAAGATACTAATACTATCTTATAATAATACTAAGACTAATAATAAAATACTAATTTTTAGTGATCATGTTAACTGTCTGAAAAAAAAAGGTTTTTTTCTGGTTAACAGACTGCCATTTAACCCTTTCCCTACCAGTGATGTAAGGCATACGGCAGAACACAACCATTTCCAATTGGGCACGTCAGTATGCCTTACATTGCTGGCTTTTACCCTTTTGCTATAAGCTCATGGTCCCTTTAGTGACCATGAACCTATAACAGAAGGGTCCCCCTGATGGTCTCCTGTAAATGAATCTCTCTCATTAGCGGCTGAATAATTAGTGTAGCTAAAAGAAAGTAATTTATAATAAATTATTTTATTTGTCCTGATTTATAGGGTATATCATATGTCTGGAATTTCAGTTTATTTTGGAAGTTATAGATCACAAAATACAAGGAATGAAATACAATTTTAGTGTGGAACAATTTTAGAATGTGGTATGTTTTCTCCTATCTTTCATAGCCTCCTCAGCACTATATTTTCCTATTTTTTTTAATAAACTATTTTTTTTGTACTTTATATTTTTTTTCCTTTTTTAATTTTTTTTCAATTTAAAAAACTTTATTTTTTTATTTTTTAAAACTAGGGGTTATTTTTCTATTTACATGGGCTTTGATACTTAGTATCTCTGAGTAGAATACAGTATTCTCCTTAGACATACTTTGTATTACCTTTGTAACACACAGCCATCTAGCTGTTTACAAAACACAGTGAGCAGCTGTGTGGCTGTCATGGCTCTGCAATCACAGCTATCAGCTCTTGCTGTGCTCACAGGACTGTGACCACCTAATCTGCTGTTGAGGGTTCGCCTCGGACCCCAAGGGATCCATCAACAGCAGTAACTCAATGAGCTGCTGGTTTCTTCATGGACCAGCGCTCATTGTACTGATTGTTAGAATTATCCTGTCACCAGTCGTTAAGCAACTGAACGATCGTGACAGGATAATTCCGTCATCGGTTGGGAAAGGGTTAATCCAATTGCTCCCTCCAGCTGTGCGACCTGACCAATGGAAAACTTACTGTCTTAAAGTGGAATTGTCTTAAAGTAGAATTGCAGGCAAAAAAAATACATATATGGGAGCTGTTTTGTATTCAAAATCATTTGTAATTCTGTCTATCCCCTCCTGATGTTTCCATGCCAGAGTGAACAGCAAAATGAGTGACCTGATGTTACTTCTGTATTTAAGCAATCATTTTGGTCATCCCCCTTGTCCCCCAGCTTGTCATTGGACCAAAGAGAAACAGCAGACGGATTATCTCACCCATATGCTCCCTCTCCCCTTCTCACTTGTTTGTCAGTACATATGCTTATAGGTTATGTGATTGGCCCCTGCTGCTACCCTTCCCACTCTTAGTCAGAGTTATATTGTACAGGGGATTACAATAGGCTGATACAAAGTTACATACAGGTATTTAGGCTACTTGCATGTAAAAATGTTATTTTTTTAAAATATATAACTGCATTAATCTTTTTAATATTTGCCTGGGGTTCAGCTTTAAAGCCATTAAATCAAAGAAACGGTTATACAGTCAGATAGTTATTGTACTAACAACTTCCATTTTCATAGCCTTACCTCCACTATGGGGTCTATTCATGAAGCTGCCGAAGGATCTGGCCATAGCTTCGGCCGATCCTTCGGCTAACTTTGGCCCCAGGACCCCTTCGGTTCAGTAGAACCAAGGGGTGCTGTACGGGCTATTCACAATAGCCCGTACAGCTCCCGATCATGGCCGAGCGGCTCAGCCAAGCCGAACGCATATGCATCGGCTCGGCTGAGCCGTGCTGAAAGCCTGCTTCTGACAGCTGGGCGGAGCCAGCCGTGATCTTACGGCTGGCTCCGGCCACTTGCAGTGAGATCAGTAGGTCATTCACTCGGCTGCCCTCGGCAGCTTCGTGAATAGACCCCTATATCTCACATTAGTTGTGCAGGGTTCATTGATATGTGTCCTTTATATTATTCAGATTTAATGCTAGTGCACTCAGTAATCAGCAGCCAAAATCAAAACTGATCCGCCACATCCTCTCTTTTCCTCTGCAGTACAAGTCTGTTAGACCACTATAGTGATGGAGGTGGCTGTTACCAACCTATGCCATCACAGAGCACTGCAGTGATAGATAAAAATGTAGATTTGTGTTTTATAGACTTTTTCTACCCATCATAAACACTTTTTTCATAAAATCTCAGATCTTTGTGAGTCCTCTTGAAATTGGAGCATTTTTCTATTGGCAGCTGAAGATTACCTTTTTAATTTTTTCCCATCGTCTTCACCTTTTAAAATGGATGATTTTCTCAATATGAACTCTTCTGATAGCACTTTCTTTAACTGGAAAATAATGGAATTAAAATTACATATCTGTATTTTAAATGTGACTGTAATTGCGCATCTCCTTGAAACCTTTCTTTATAAACATCCCTTATCAAACATATTGTTATGTTTTGTTACCCAAATGACACTATCTTTAAAATAGCTTTTAACAGATGTAGCATTAAGAAGACAGAAACAATGCATATGACCCCAGGTTACAGCTAAGTGATTTACACTCTATTGTACAAGGAACATTTACAGCCGCTTTGGACCCATGTACTATAATTTCATTACAGACTGTGATTTGTAATTAAAATGTAATTAAAAATATATGTTGTTATACTAAGAAAATATTAAAATAGTGTTTGGCCAAATATTTTGTGCACCATTGTACCTTTTTCTTTTTTTAAGCTCCTTTAAAGCAGAGACTAATTTGAATAATTCTAAGTTCTATGTATTCTTTGAAGAATTGTTGAATATGCTGGGCATATACACCGATTAGCCATAACATTATGACCACTGAGAGATGAAGTGAATAACGTTGATTGTCACGATACAATGATGCCTGGAAGTGGGTGGGCTATATTGGGCAGCAATTGATAATTTTGTCCCTGAAGTTAATGTGTTGGAAGCAGTAAGAAATGAGCAAGCGTAAGGATTTGGTGACTTTGACAAGGTTCAAATTTTGATGGCTAGACGACTGGGTCAGAGCAACTACAAAACTGCAGTTCTTGTGGCATTTTCCCAGTCTGCAGCAGTCAGGACCTACCAAAAGTGGCCCAAGGAAGGAAAAACAGTGAACTGGTGACAGGGTCATGGACGTCCAAGGCTCATTGATCCACTTGGATCAATGAGCCTTGGACAAAGGCTTGACCATGTAGTCCGATACAATAAAAGAGCTACTGTAGCTCAAATTGCTGAAAAAGCTAATGCTGGTTCCATTAGAAACATGTCAGAACACCCAATCCATTGCAGTTTGTTACAGATGGGGCCGGGTACCTGCACACCGGTCAGGGTTCCCATGCTGACCCATGTCCACTCCCAGAAACAGATGCATGTTAGCATTTGTAGTTTCACCACATCTGGAGTGCTGAGACAGCCTACCCAAATCTAACCCAATGTAACTTTGAGGACCGAAACACACTTTTGTGAGGTGTTATCACATTGCAGGGGCATTCATATTTAAATGTCACTCCATCGCACTAAGGCGACAAAGCTGTGACTCATATGTATTGCAGTGCACCATAACACATGGTATTGCACTAATGTGCAGTGTTAGGAAAAAGCTGCATGCCTTTTTTTAGGGCTGGTAATGATTACAATTTTCTTGTTCGATTAATCAACATTTTTTAAAATCAATTAATCAATTAATTTTGATTAATTATAATGCACATACAGATCCAACTACATTGGCCTATACACATACAGCACAGCAATTAAGTAATAAAATGAACTAGGATCACACTAATCCAGCACGTTATTAATCTCATGTGCCCCGCTTAATATGGCCGCCGCTTGAGTGGGGCAACTCAGAATAATAACGTGCTGGATTAGTGTGATCCTTGTTCATTTTATTACTCCATTGCTGTGCTGTATGTGTATAGGCCAATGCCTTGGCTGGCGCTCGTGCAGAAAGTTTCTTGGGCAAACTCACCGGCCCAAGTGGCTCCGTCGGCTAATGAAGGGGGGAGGAGTCCGGGAACGTCACGGACATTGACGTCACCGGACTCCTCCCCCTTCCCTTCGTTAGCCGACGGAACCACTTGGGGAAGGGGGGAGGAGTCCGGTGATGTCGATGTCCATGACTTCACCGGATCACCGACGGGACTCCCGGAAGCCAGCAGAGAGGTGAGTGTTTTCATTAGCGATCAAAATAATTTTACCGCTTTCTGTTCCTTACTGTCCCAGTTATGATCATACCCCCATTTCTTGAACTGGTACCACATGAAGTACTGTTCTTTAGGTTTTTTTTTGCCATTTCATGGGTGCATACAATTTCGGGTTTTAAAATGTTTGGTATCTATTTACCTGAAACAGACCCCATCTTTTATATTTTACCACAAATTGGGTATTACATTCCGTTTGCATGTGCTAAAATTATATAAAAATGTTAGTGCATTTTTTCCCAAAAATATTGATTCATTAAACATTTTTTGCAAATATTGTGTGACTTAAAAATTGCAACAAGCTTTTTTTTCTACAAGGCCTCTGCTTCCAGAAAATATACAATTGTTTGGAGGGATTTAAGCAGTTTTCTAGCCAGAAATTCGGATTTTAACATAACGTGTGTGCAAAAATAAAAAATTGCTCTGGATAATAAATTGTTACTGTATAGCAGTTTGTGGTTATAGCAATTAAAACCTGACAGGGGTTCTAACCTATTCACACAATATCTAAAGCTAAATATTTTTGGTTGACTTCTACTTTGATAGTTCAATCTATAAAAGTGAAGTTTGAAGTCCTACTGGCTCTATGGAAAATAATTTAAAATGTATTGCTAAAAATGTATAACATTGGCGCAAACCACAACACCTCTTAGGCTAGGCCTTTTGGCTAAGACCAGGGGTCATTTTTAATTACTGGGCCGCAAGGCCTAGCCATTGTATACACATTGGCACAAAATTATTTTTTCTCACTGTTCGTGCACTTTTCACTTTATGTGTTTTCACTCCACAGGACGGAGGGTGTGGGTCTTCGGGCCTACCCTGAAGTCTGGGTGTGTGGCCCTCAGATTCCTTCCTCCCCTGAATCAGGGGGTCTTCCTTTGGGGGAGCCCTCAACGTAGTTAAAAGTTTAACGATTAATCGAGAAATTAATCTTTAATTTCCACAGCCCTACTTTTTTTCATTGTTCTGGTGCATTGGCAGCCCATCCATAGTGAATGGGAAATATCTTAATGCAATGCGCATCAATGCTTGATGCAATAGGGTCAATTCACAAAGATAAACAAAAGAACACGTAGGGCGCAACAGCAAACACTACAATGGAGCACTGGCTGGTTGGACTGGGATATCTATGGCAGAGACTCAATGTGCTGATAAAGAATTAATGGCAGAAAATCAATGTAATGGTGCTTATATGTGGGATATATATAGCAGAAACTCAATTTACTGATAATTAATTAATGGCAGAGAATCAATGTAATAGTACTTACATGTGAAACCAGGGATCAGGAGATGGGCGGCCTGTGCAGAGGAGGGAGACTCTTGTGGTGTCTTGTTGATTTGCTACTTGAGGAGGTTCGTCTATCAGGGAGGGATACTGTGAATGGAGAGAGGGGACTCTGTCCGTGGTGCCGCTGAGAAAGGGAGAACCAGGAGGGAACCAGCGGTAACGAGCCCAGAGTTAGCTGCTGTGGCCGCGGTTAGAATTGAAGGCACTCGGTCTAGGTCAGGTGTGCTGAGGACGGTGTGCAGGAGTCGGTGTGCAGGCGCAGCTGACAGATCCCGGGTGGTCGGGTCAGTGTTTTTCTGCAATTCACAAAGATAGCACACCAGGAGAAGGATACTTATTTTCAAAAAGTGACAATTATTTTCTGCTGAGACCAATAAGATTTTGAAAATTGTAGTCACATGGCTAAAATAAAAATACTTATCCTTGTGTTAAAGCTTTGTAAATAAAACCTAATGTATGTTAATGTGCATAGTGTAGTGCTGCACACAAGAATGGCAGTGAGGACAGGCCCTCAGGGCTTACCAGTCACCTTTTGTCAATTTAAACATTGGTGCTTATGTTTTGTGCTAGCATACTGCTCAGTCTTCTCATTAGGAGTGATGAAAATCTTTTCGAGGATTTCATCACTAAAATCCACAAAGCGCATGAACTAATGAGAAAGAGATCAAACATATGATTTGGGAAACTCCCATTACTAGTTCTTTCACCTTTTCATTGGAGGTGCAGAGTTCAGTCCCTGCCTATAGCATAAACAGCCTAGTATAAGCAATAAAATTTAAAAAAGACCTTTAACTGCCTGGTTATATAAAGGGGCCTATGAGGAGCTCATTAAAATGTTGTTGAGATTCCTTCGAAAAACATACAAATTCATGTTGTTATAGTTGTGTGGCTTGATTTTTTACATATGATCTTCTGTGAGAAGTGGGTTAACTAGAAAGTGAAGAATTGATAACTACAGGATTTTAAGATATATATATATATATACAGGGCTCGAAAAATCCACTCGTCCACTCGTCTGTGACGAGTGGACGGTGGAGCCCGACGAGCAGCTTCCTGGCCGGCCGTTGTAATTACACGGCCGGCCGGGAGCTTAACACAGTCAAGCGATCGAGATAATAAATTGTTACTGTATAGCAGTTTGTGGTTATAGCAATTAAAACCTGACAGGGGTTCTAACCTATTCACACAATATCTAAAGCTAAATATTTTTGGTTGACTTCTACTTTGATAGTTCAATCTATAAAAGTGAAGTTTGAAGTCCTACTGGCTCTATGGAAAATAATTTAAAATGTATTGCTAAAAATGTATAACATTGGCGCAAACCACAACACCTCTTAGGCTAGGCCTTTTGGCTAAGACCAGGGGTCATTTTTAATTACTGGGCCGCAAGGCCTAGCCATTGTATACACATTGGCACAAAATTATTTTTTCTCACTGTTCGTGCACTTTTCACTTTATGTGTTTTCACTCCACAGGATGGAGGGTGTGGGTCTTCGGGCCTACCCTGAAGTCTGGGTGTGTGGCCCTCAGATTCCTTCCTCCCCTGAATCAGGGGGTCTTCCTTTGGGGGAGCCCTCAACGTAGTTAAAAGTTTAACGATTAATCGAGAAATTAATCTTTAATTTCCACAGCCCTACTTTTTTTCATTGTTCTGGTGCATTGGCAGCCCATCCATAGTGAATGGGAAATATCTTAATGCAATGCGCATCAATGCTTGATGCAATAGGGTCAATTCACAAAGATAAACAAAAGAACACGTAGGGCGCAACAGCAAACACTACAATGGAGCACTGGCTGGTTGGACTGGGATATCTATGGCAGAGACTCAATGTGCTGATAAAGAATTAATGGCAGAAAATCAATGTAATGGTGCTTATATGTGGGATATATATAGCAGAAACTCAATTTACTGATAATTAATTAATGGCAGAGAATCAATGTAATAGTACTTACATGTGAAACCAGGGATCAGGAGATGGGCGGCCTGTGCAGAGGAGGGAGACTCTTGTGGTGTCTTGTTGATTTGCTACTTGAGGAGGTTCGTCTATCAGGGAGGGATACTGTGAATGGAGAGAGGGGACTCTGTCCGTGGTGCCGCTGAGAAAGGGAGAACCAGGAGGGAACCAGCGGTAACGAGCCCAGAGTTAGCTGCTGTGGCCGCGGTTAGAATTGAAGGCACTCGGTCTAGGTCAGGTGTGCTGAGGACGGTGTGCAGGAGTCGGTGTGCAGGCGCAGCTGACAGATCCCGGGTGGTCGGGTCAGTGTTTTTCTGCAATTCACAAAGATAGCACACCAGGAGAAGGATACTTATTTTCAAAAAGTGACAATTATTTTCTGCTGAGACCAATAAGATTTTGAAAATTGTAGTCACATGGCTAAAATAAAAATACTTATCCTTGTGTTAAAGCTTTGTAAATAAAACCTAATGTATGTTAATGTGCATAGTGTAGTGCTGCACACAAGAATGGCAGTGAGGACAGGCCCTCAGGGCTTACCAGTCACCTTTTGTCAATTTAAACATTGGTGCTTATGTTTTGTGCTAGCATACTGCTCAGTCTTCTCATTAGGAGTGATGAAAATCTTTTCGAGGATTTCATCACTAAAATCCACAAAGCGCATGAACTAATGAGAAAGAGATCAAACATATGATTTGGGAAACTCCCATTACTAGTTCTTTCACCTTTTCATTGGAGGTGCAGAGTTCAGTCCCTGCCTATAGCATAAACAGCCTAGTATAAGCAATAAAATTTAAAAAAGACCTTTAACTGCCTGGTTATATAAAGGGGCCTATGAGGAGCTCATTAAAATGTTGTTGAGATTCCTTCGAAAAACATACAAATTCATGTTGTTATAGTTGTGTGGCTTGATTTTTTACATATGATCTTCTGTGAGAAGTGGGTTAACTAGAAAGTGAAGAATTGATAACTACAGGATTTTAAGATATATATATATATATACAGGGCTCGAAAAATCCACTCGTCCACTCGTCTGTGACGAGTGGACGGTGGAGCCCGACGAGCAGCTTCCTGGCCGGCCGTTGTAATTACACGGCCGGCCGGGAGCTTAACACACTCAAGCGATCGAGCGTCTCTATAGACGCTCGAT
>NW_017307001.1:383893-398205 GCF_000935625.1 Nanorana parkeri
TATATATATTTTTGCTACACATAACAGATACAGACATATGTAATTTGTGTTTTTATTATTTTGCAGTTTTGTTTGTCCTGAGGCAGTTTTCATGTTTTAAGAAAGAACATACCCTTTGAGTGCTCACTCATTCCTCAAGTGACCGTATGGAAAAAAAAAACCCATAACACCGCTAATACTCTTAAACTAAAATTCCTTCACTGGCTGTAGTTAGATCAATGAAAGATGATTTCCAGGAGATTACTGCAGTCCACATATGTCATCCCTAAACTTTGCCTTGTAGCAGTTCTTTAAATTTATTGTGCACCGTGACAGTGTGCAGAGTGAAAATGTTCCTCCCAGGTGTCTCCCAAGCATAGGACTCCTACTTCAGATAAATGTCCAATCTGCATATTTATTCTTGAGTTCAGGTCAAGCCTTGAGCAAGCCTAGATTGTATGTTACAGCCTATCAGCAGGTTGTGGCTGACAAACAGAAACAGCCTATCAATTTACTTAAAGCGACATTAAACTCAGGAGTTAAATCTCAAAAATGCATTCAAGTACCTTAATTATTAACAAGAATGTACCTTACATAGGTATCACTGGGCTGTAGATCCTCAAATCATCTCTGAATTGGTGCTGACACTGTCCTCCCTTCTGGAGGGTGGCTACTTTTGTTCCCCATGGTCCCTGTGTGTGTTGTAAAGTAGCCACCACTCCAAGCTTGCTCCTGTGATGGGCTACAATCTCACACTTAGCTAATTTGTATTGAGATTATAGTCCATCACAGGAGTGAGCTTGGAGCGGTGACTACTTTACAACACACAGGGACCATGGGGAAGAAAAGGAGAGATGTTTAGTAACTACAAACTCTTGCAGTTACTCTTGTAGCTGTCCACAACATTGCTTGTGCGACAAGGCCCTTATTTACCAAACACACGCCACATTTTACATTCCCTATCTTTATTGAATATATGGTTTAAATGAATAAGGTAATTGGTGCAAAATATAGGTGAACCTCTAGGAAAATCACACCTTGAAAGAACGTTTTGGAGTCTGGTATTTCAATGAGTTCCAACCATTTTAATCATAGGTTACAAAGTGGTAATTGCTTCTATTGAGTTGGTGTCAGAGGGTACAGAAGTGGCTTACTATGGTCCCATATAAAACTTTAAATGCTGGCTGATGTGCAGCAGTGGCGTCTGTCAAAGTGGAAGCACTTTTTCTTTTAACCAACAAGTCGCTACCATCTGATGTAGAAGAGGGAACCATGGTAAACAGTCTTTTAGCCACTAACACTATTGAATTATCACAACTGTCTATCCTCCTCTCATGTCAGACAGCACTTGGATGGGGTCTGTGGGCTTAGCAGGAAGGACTATGAGGCTGCATGCTGTCTGCAGAACCCCCTTTAATTAATTATTACAAAAAAAAACTTACATTTCTCTGAAATGAAGTAAATAAAAGGGTATGGAGAGACTGTGTTTTCAATGTTAGTGCTTTTCCATCTTACTAATCTACACATCCAGGGTAGTTGCAGGAGCCTCTGTAACCTTAATGAGCCATTCAAAGCACTTTGCACCTTTAAAAATCACCATGAACCTCCTTTCTTTCACCTTCCTTTTTGACTTCAATGCATTTTCCAAAATAGTAAAGTTTTACTGAATTCTGATTTTCTTTTATGAAATGTTGGGGGAAATAAAAACTCTCCATTTCCCTAATCTCTTAAACATGTATTAAAGAAGAACTCCAGAAAAAACCTTTTAACCCTTCTAGTGGGGCTCCCACTGCAAGGGGTTAACTGCCCATTTTTGTTTAGGTACTAAAAAAAAAAAAAAAAAAGTTATATCACCCGAACTGCTGAGCCAGCTCCCTGCTTCACCTGTCTCCCCAGCCTCTCTCCTCCTGTGCTGCTGCATTGCAATGTTCCTCAGAATCCTCACATCTATACGCTGGGTATTGGCCGTGATAATTTATGGGACCTTAAAGGAGAACTATGAGGTGAGTGCTTTTCCCTCACCTCATAGTTCTAGCCGACCTGTGACAATGAGACTGTCACAGGTCGGCTCAGTAGATCGGGAGGTGATCGAACACATACCGGCGTTCGCTCACCTCTCGATCCTGTCACGGCTCTCTGCCGTGACAGTGGAGGGGCTGGATTCCCCCCTCCCTGCTCCGATCCGCCAGTGCTGACTGGCGGACGCGGGAGGGGGCGGGTACAGCTGGCTCTGCCTCTAGATAGGCAGAGCCAGCTGTAGCGTCTCAGTATACCGCAAGCTGTTGCTCGCGGTATACTGAGCTTAGGGTGACGGGAGGACGCTAGTTTGTGTCCTCCCGTTACCCTAAGGAGAACTATGGGGAAAAGCCTTAACCGCATAGTTCTCCTTTAAAGCACTGCAGCGGAGGGGGAGAGAGGCTGGAAGGACTGGTCTAAGAACAAGCCGACTCTGTGGATGTGGAGAGTATAATTTTATGTGAGCACCTAGACAAAAACGAGCAGTTAATCCTTGCAGTGTGGGGGTGGCCCCACTCCAAGGTTTAATGAACATTCTTCTTTAAGATAGTGATTTTTGTCATGATGGAACAATGCACCATGCAATATGCATAAAAAAGTGATGCACTGTCAAATACTGACAACAAACCTACATTTAGAAGGTTTTTATGGTTCTACGGATTTCACTGTTTGCTTTTGTAAAGGGTATAAGATAGGTCATGATATGCTGTGAGCATAAGAACAGAAATCAGAAAGGATCAAACAGAGCACACAAGTAAAAACCTACAGGGGATCGCAATGAGTAATATTACTATATTCAAGACAGTTATTGCTATCCATGTCTGACACAAAGTACCAGTGCTGGATTTTAATTAATTGTGCAAACCTAGGGGAATCTTCTCTGAAGACTGTTGTCATTAATGCTCCTTGATCTGCTATTAACTACCAGTGCATTAAATTGAAGCTGATCTGAATCAGATTGCACCAACTACAACAGACAAACTTAAAAGAGAACTACAGCTCACGGTATACTGAGACGCCACAGTATACCGCGAGCTGCTGCTCGCGGTATACTGAGGCGTTGCAGCTGAGGCGGATCCCGACAATTATGTCTGGATCCGCCCTGCTGCGTGAGTGACAGCTGGCTCTGCCTATCTAGAGGCAGAGCCAGCTGTACCCGCCCCCTCCCCTGTCCGATCCACCAGTCAGCGCTGGCAGATCGGAGTGGGGAGGGGGGAATCCAGCCCCTCCCCTGTCACAGTAGAGAGCCATGACAGGATCGAGAGGTGAGCGAACGCCGAAATGTGTTTGCTCACTTCCCGATCTACTGAGCCGACCTGTGACAGTCTCATTGTCACAGGTCGGCTAGAACTATGAGGTGAGTGAAAAGCACTCACCTCATTGTTCTCCTTTAATAAATACTTAGGTTTTACCAGCCATGTTGTATTTTAACGTTGCAGCAAATGTTGTCCTGAAATTTTAGCACTACAGTTTATATAATAAGTAGTCACACATTTTTTTATAGGTATAGATACACACTGTACTTATTTTGGCCAACTTAAAGAAGTAGAGCAAAGTGAATGTTTACTGAAATCAAACCTTTCAGGGCTACTTCACACCAGCCCCATTGCGGTCCGGCACAATTCAGTGCCAGAACGCACGGGATCACATCTAGGCCAGCTCACTGCATTCTGGGGCAGGAGGGGGCATGGTGGTGCATTAAAAGTCAATGACACCGCAGCCAGACCCCCCCCGGCCGCAGTGCGATTGCCCGTACCAGAACGTGTGGCACATCAATGCCTGCATTCCGGTCTGGTGCGATCATAAAAAATGCTGCATGCACGAATTGTGCCGGAACTCACTGGGGCTGGTGTGAACTAGCCCTAAGTCGTCAGGCAGTAACTTTTTTTTTTCCTTAACCACTCACTGACCAGGTGTTTACACCCCTTCCTGGCCTCTGGCCAGGCCATTTTTCAGTGTTCAGTGCTGCAGTACTTTGACTGACATTAAGCCCTCGTTCACACCTGAACGTTTTGTAGCGCGTTCTACGCTCGACGAACGCTCTACAAAACGCTCAAATATAAATCCCATTGTATTCAATGGTCTCGTTCCCACCTTGGCGTATTTCCACCCGTCCCTAACGCGCTACAAAACTGCCAACGCCTGAAAAGGTACAGGTACTACTTTGGGCCGTTTTGTTGCGCGTTTCCATTGGGATACAGCCAAGTAGCCTTCGGAAACGCGCGACTTTTTACCGCGAATCGCGGTAAAGAAACGTGCGACGGTCGCACGACAGACGCGCATATCCAATACGCCTAGGTGTGAACGAGACCTTAATTCCTTCATGCAACGCTGTGCTGAAATTAATTTTATACCATTTTTTGGGGACAGATAGAGCTTTATTTTGGTGGTATTTAAATCACCACTGGGGGTTTTATTTTTTACTATATGAAGGAAAAATTACTGAAAATTTTGAAAACAAAAAGTTGTTTTTACATTATGATAGGAAACAATTATTATACCCAATGTTTTGGTAAAATGTAAAAGATGGGGTCACGTCAGGTAAATAGACACCAAACATGTCAACCAGCACCTTTATACAAGTGTATATACTTTTATGACCCCTACATTGGTGCACAGTGGTAGCAATGTTAAGCCCCACTCAGCATTGGTGGTCACTGGCAGATTGTAAAAATTCCCCCCATCACTGTTGGTGGTAACCTGGGATGTAATAATAACCTTCATACAGCATTGGTGACTATGGCATTGTTTTCCAGTGGTTTACTCACCTGAGTACTCACTCCAGCGCTGCTGCCTCTCTATCATTTGGATGAGTCTCTACTTCCACTATAGGGCAAAGATTGCCCCTTCTAATGCTGGGTGCTGGAATGAAGAGAGTGTCTCAGCACCTGGAACACAAGTGAGATATCCATAATGATCAATTAAGTTTTATATTTTATACTCCAAGGAAATTAAATGGGTTAACTATGGCTGACAACTTTTACCCCCATTTTCCTTCAATTTTATCAATTTTTTTTCACCTCCATTGGAAAAGACCTGTTGCCAAAAGAAAACTGAGCAATAATAATGCTATGAGCATGCTTTTTGTTCTGGAAGAAAAACCTCTCTCTACAAAACTATTGTCCCTGTAGCAAGAAATTAAGCTGCTTTCAATGTGATGCTGCTTGTGCATGCTCTAGACACAAAGTAGCATTCACCTATAATGCAGTTCCACCTAGCAATGATCCTATTATGTCTATGGATGCTTGGGTGATATTATTCTCTTGCTGCGGAGATTCAATCTTGTGGCAGTCACCTCATTTGCTGCACTCTGAAATCAATGTGCTGCTAATGAGATAATTGTCAACAAGTGTTTAAAAATCTCAGCAGTACAAGATTGAAATCACCCATAAAGTTTTAGTCTAAATGTAATTCAGCAGCTCACAGTTAAATTAGATCTAAAACCTAAATATATGGCATTAGTTTGTCAAAGCACCTAGTATCATAAACAGTTGCCATTTTTTTGTTTTCATCCTGTGTTGCTTCTTGGGCTGCTGGTCTCTTTCAGACACTTCCTGTCTATATGTATGAATTCCAGCAATGACTGTATGCCATTTCTTGGGGTGGATTTTCCTGATGGTAATAACAGTGGAATATGTCTGTGCAATGTGTGTTAGCATGGCAGCTTGTAGCCTCCACAGGGAGAGTGTGTGACAGAGTAACAATGCAGGAGATCAATTGGGAGACAACCTTGACACCCTATAACAGGAAACACCTACCCAAGTATGTTCATGGCAGGATCACCAGGCATCAATTTCATAATTACTACTTGCAGCCCGCAAGTGATAATCTAATCAAGTCCAGATAGCAGCTGCTGTAGTAAACAGAGACCTGAAAGGACAGGCATTCCCCCCTCCTTTATTTGTAAAGAGGGTAATGGTTAAACTAGTGGATTAACACTTTCCACCCAAGAGCATGTAGGTTGTGCTGGGCATTCTCATTGTAACTGATACAATGAGTGTAAATGTAAGTTTAACAACAGCTTACATTTTTGTTTTTAGTTTTAGATTTAGTAAGGGAGGTATGTGAGCCATGTTTTTTTGCCATCTGTGTCCCATTTGGGAGATTTCCCTTCACTTCCTGTCCGATAGCCTCAACAGGAAATGAGAAGAAATCCCTCCAAAGAGAGGGAAATCCATGGTGGTCAGCAGGGTCTGCAGAACTAATGTCCCCATTGTGGGATTTCCCATTTATTCCTGTTCTGATAAAGATTTGGGATTTTCTTTCACTCAAGAGACATAGACAGCAATAAAAACCCAGCAGGTATTACAATTCTTCTTCACGCTTTCCTAAACTAAAAAAAACCCCACATTTGCTTCAGTTGCATTTTAAAGGTTCCTTAACACTTAAACGCTGCCTTGTGGTGAGTTAACATGCATTGCATTATAACAGTCAATCTAATTTTAAGTGGGCTGCCAATGTACCAGAATGCAGCAAAAACTGCACATGAACAGTGTCTGTGAAGGTTCTCATTCATCCAGGTCATGGTATATCTGTAAAAAAATAAGTCAAGGCAACTGTACTTGCTGTATTTTTCTTGAAGACGTTTCACTGGTCATTCTGAATTGAGAAAGCTGGTTGGTTGGCCAGTGAAACGTCTTCAAGAAAAATACAGCAAGTCCAGTTCCCTTGACTTGTTTTTTACAGATAGGCACATGCACATTTTTTTCCAGTGGAGCACATGAAAACTTAGGGGTCTATTCACAAAGCTGCCGAAGGATCTGGCCGTAGCTTCGGCCGATCCTTCGGCTAGCTTAGTTGTGTGCTGCAGTACTGTATGTTGCCCTTTACTGCATTATCCTCCATTCACATTTGTGCATCTCCATATGAATTTTGTGTGGGAATTTGTAGCATATTTATGTGAATTTTACACTGATGCATACTTTTTTTTGCATTGCAATGCCTTTTTCATGCTTAATGCATTTTTTTGTGGCCAGTCACAAGCAACATGTGCTGTGACATAATTAGATGTTGTCTTTCTTGTATTTGCTTCCTGCTTGTTCTGTTTTGTACTGTGTAGTTGTGTTTTCTGAGGGACAAATTAGCATATTGAATACAAATTATGTACTAATCAAAGCTATACGCCTGGTTTTGGTATTGAGGCTGGGTAACCATCCCAGTCAGTATAAACCTTACAAGCATTGTCCTCCCAGGCCCTCTGTCCCTTGCAGTAATCCTTGCAATTGTGGCCTTTGAGACTTTACAGCAATGTGCTTGCCCTCCCCAGCCATATTAGTTCTTCAACATCATGCTTGGTGTGACCTGCTCTCCCCATCTTTCTATGTAACCTGGCTAGAATAGATATTGCTGGAGACTAGGAAGAGACTAGTGTGCAAAATGTGCCAAAAAATAGCTGCAATGCATGTGCATGCATTTTTCATGCATTCCCATTGAAGTCTATATAATAAAAAAAATGCAGTATGTAGCATCAAAAGAAGCACCTGCATATTTTTTTCACAGCACAAGTCCATAACAGCACAGCACAGGTGTGAACAAGCACCATAAATAATAATGGGATTCCTCTTGTTGTACATTGTTTTGCGACAAATCACACAGGTGTGAATGGGGACAGCCAGAGGTATATCTACAACAAATTGCACTCCTGGCATCCTGTCCAGCTCTTGGCAACCAGTGATGTCCCTGGTTGCCAGGAGTTTGGTGGGACACTGGCCAGAGCGTCCCTGGTTGTTAAGAGCCTGGTGGGGAGGTGTGTATGTGAAAGGGCTGGGGAGAGAAAAAAGAGTTAGCTATCTCTGTTGGTCTGCTAACTTTCATTGATACATGGAATTGACACCCACCCCTTCAAGTGCCACCCAGGGTATTTACCATATGTGGCAAACCCTGGGTATGTCACAGGGGACAACATGAAGTTGTGGTAACATGGTAAAAACACACATTCATGTGGATTTATTTTTGGCAGCAACACGTAAGGTTGAATGGACAGGTGAAGGATTATTTGATAAGGGACTCATATCAGGGCTCCAAATGTAATTTTAAATTTACATAACCACTGCCTACATCACCGACCATGAAAAATGAAATCGTTTTGGGCAGAGGTCTCCTTGAATAGAAAACCATTATATTATGTGCTGCCTTTAAAGAAAAATGAAAAATACACTTGAACACCCTGGAAAAAGTGCTAGAGGACAAACGGGAGGAAAATTAGTAGGAGGTGAAGAATGGCAGTATATTGATAGAGGTCAAGAAGGGGGCAGAACGCCTTGTTTTCATCATACAAGAGCAAACATTTTGATTGAAAAAGTGACAACTGTACTGTAATTGAACTTGGATGAACTTTAAAAATTAATTTCTACTGAAACGTTTGGTGTCAGCTACCATCTGGCACCTAGGCGGTTAAGTTAAATTGCATTAATTGGCATTAAGCATAGTCATTCATGTGAGTACACTGCCTCACCATGCCTAATTGGTTAATGGCTTTTCTTACAGTAAAATGCTCTGTGAGTGGCATAGTGCTTTAATAGCAGCGGTTGCTTCAGGCCATTTCAAGAGCAGATTTCCATTACTAAAAACGGCTGCAGTGCTTTATAACTATAACAATGAGCTATGTTCATGTATGATAACACGAGTTCTTAACCCCAGTGTTTAACCCCTTCATGACCAGTGGCGTGCAGTGTACATCACTGGAATCGGGGCCGTTTAAACAGAAAGACATCGGGACTCTGCTGCCAGATTGCTTCTATGGGCCGGTAAACGGGCCCTCCCGCACGACACCCCCACCGTGTTCCTCATGCTCCACTTCCCCTCCTACAGGCCCGGGACTGGTTTCTCTGGTGTTGGGGGGGAAGCTGGGGAGGAGATTGGTGAACCTCCATTCACCAATCACCTCCCAGTACTATGGGACCGGGAGTGATGCAGATTACATGACTTCCGGTCCCATAGCTGTCAGTGCTGGGCTCCTGAAGCTTTACAGATGCTCACAATTTTTAACCTGGCCATGTTGGGTATCTATTTACTTGTTGTAACCTCATCTTTTATATTGTTTTAAAAATGGGTATTGTATTGTGTTTTGGGGCATTTAAGTGCATTTTTCACTACACTTTGGGGTTTTATAAGGAGTTGCGCTAATATCGTGCAACATAAACATTTGCAACTGCCACCATTTTATTCTATAGGGCCTTGGCTTCCAGAAAATATATACTGTTTGGGGGTTTTAAGTAATCTTTAGGCCTAAAATGTGGATTATAACATGTAAACACAAAAAGGAAAAAAAAAGGCCTCAGTCATGAAGGGGCTAAATTTAGTTTACAACTGATAATCAAATTTGGCAGCACAGTACATACAGGGTTAATTAGAGTAAACATAACTTTACACTTTCTCCCTTTACCATTACATGGGGTGAGGCTAGGAAGGGTTTTCAAGCTATATCAGATGTTGATGAAATCACTTACAATGAATGCTGCTTCTTGATATTTAAAAGTTTTGGTATCCTGCAGAATCAGTTGTTTTAGAGTGACTTGTGACTCCTTTCTCAAGCAGAGTGTTATGCAGTCACCCTTGTGTGTGCTAGTAAGCTGTGTGTATCTCCACAGACACAGCAAATCAAGTTACTCCCCCACCCCCCTCTCCTCCCTTCTCCAAGCTAGTAGATGAACAGTTGTTGGAGTTTGCACTTTCCTTTGTGATCTAGTACTGGACAGGAAGTTCAAGGACACTGAGCTGAAAGACTTGGAAACAGCTGTTTAGAAACATGATGATTGTATGTATTTGGGCAAAAAGGTAAATTGCTTTGATCTGGATTCATTATTGAAAAACGTTTTGGGAGTGTAATAGTACTTTAAGTTATGCAATGTGAACGAGAACATGTAACAAATATAAAATAGGTGTTATCACAATAAGGCTGTAAAGGTGGACAAAATAAAATCAGTGGATTTAAACCATGAAGACAGGACACTAGATGTCAATTGGATGAAATACCAGTAGGGTGGATTCTTATGCATTTAATATAATTCCCAAAATGTTGAATAAATATACAATTGTAACAAAAGTTATCCTGCTTATTATGACCTAACTGGAGTGGGGATGCACACTACAACTATAAACTCTTCTAATTGGGGTCATGCATAAATAAAAGTAGCTGGCACATTCTCATATTCATCTGTGCCAACCCAAAACTTCAGTATCTGTATGGTGTTGGCTTTTTAGAAGTAGGTCTTTTGACCATTACAGATTCCAGATCTACATTCAAATATTCTCCTCCTTGTAGCTGTTGCCTGATTGCCAGTCTGGGCCTGTGTATATCTTATTGTAATAATTTATTATGCTAATGTTGATTCAAAGTTTGCCTGTACCTACCCAAATTACCTTTGCTGTGGAGACTTTCTTCATTGTGAATGTAATTCATTACCTAGATTATGTAGATACATGTTGACTCATATCACGCAATGCTTATTTAACAAAACATGTTTACTGTTGTGGAAAGGTTTCTTCTAATTATGTCCCCATTTGTTGTAAAGCTATATTCATGTATTCTAAAGCTATAATTGCCCTACATGCTGAAAACATAGCTCACTGTAAATCCTATGAGTCCGTGTGTTGCTTTCTTCTGTGCTTCAGTTTTGCAGGTGCAAAAAGAAATAAATGATCTGCGGAGACAACTGTTCAGTGTCTGGAATATTGTTTTCAGTTGGCGCTATGCTATAAAATGAGCTGATCATCTAACTGCTACTAAAATTAGCTGATCATTCAATGAGTAAAATGCTCATATTTAGTAATGGTAACTAGAAAGTACATTTCAGCTACATCAAATTATAGCCACATGTCCAACTCTTGCCGCCTTCACCTTGTAACATCTCCAAAATACACCCCTTCCTAATCAATCAAAGGTACTCATCCACTCACTTATAGTCTCTTGTCTGAACTATTGTAACTCCCTTGTTGGCCTACCTCTACTCAGGCCACCCCCCTTAGTCTGAATGCTGCCCCCAGACTCACTCCACATTATCAGCAACTCATTATCTGCAGCCCATCTCTGCCAATCTCTCTACTGGCTTCTGATCACCCAAAGAATGCAATTCAAAATATTTACAACCACTTACAAAGTTATCCACAACTTGCCCCCAGCTATATCTTTAAATCATTTGAAGAAGTCACCCAAACTGTTCTCTCTGCTTCCCCAAGATATTCTGTTTTTTTGCTACCTCATTAACTCCTCCCATGCTCACTTCCAGGACTTCTCCAGAGCCTCTCGCATCATTTGAAACTCCCTACCCTAACCTGTATGGCTGACTCCTAATCTGTCTGCTTTCAGACCATCTCTTCAAGGAAGCCTACCTTACCTCTACCTAACAAGTACTGTACATGTCTACTTTCTCAAACAACTGATCCCCACGCAGCTACCACCTTTTGTATCACTTGCCCCTCCCTTTTAGATTGCAAGCTTTCATGAGCAGGGCCCTCCTAAACATCTTCTCTTGAATTGTTTTGTACCTATATTGTCTCCTTTTACATTGTAAAGCATTGCACAAACTATTGGTGCTATATAAAGAATATAATAGTATCTGCATTTAATATTTTCACTAGCACCAAATTTGAGTATCGAGTATGAGTACTGATATTTATTTTTCGGTACTGGTACTTCCACTAGCATGGAGCCAACTGCTCGGTCAATCAGGAAGCCATGCCATTACCCACCACCCGGCTTCTTCATTGGCAGGAGAGCCAACTCCATGCTATTTGGCCTGCTCAATGCTTATTGGCCGGAAGCCGGCTCCATGTTCTCTCACGGAACTGCCGGTCAAGGGAAATGTCCCTCTGACTAGAAGTTCCGGTATCGGATGTGTGTATCAGAGCAAATACTAGTATTGGTGCATCCCTAATATATATTATCTATATAAAGGTTTGCTGCTTAAATAAAATTGTGTTAAAGAATAAGACCACTTTTTAGCCCATGTTTCATTTCACACCCATATCCAGGGTGTAATGTTAAACATGTTCAGATCACCCAGACCCCCAAACTGTCCCCCACCCACTTAAATAGCGAGGTTCTTCTCCCTGCAGGCTTAAGTCATTTTTAGAATTCAGTGCTGCTTTGCATGGCTCTGCTTGCACAGGTGCATCATCCGTTTACTGATCCATTCACAGGATCTGTAAGTGGAGAGACTACAAATCCTGTCTGCCACCGTGTCAGAGGGGTTTGTAATTCTCACCTCACTTGTAATCCATTAATACGTCCTCCTTTCCCATAACTGTGAGTCTGTGTGCATGTGCATTAATTTTTTGTAAAAGATAGATAATGCTTTTAAAGGTGTACACAATCAAGAAAATACTCAAACACTGAAAAAAATAAATTTCACCATGTCATTCTCTTAGCTGATAGTTTGATCGTTTCTTGTCCAGCCTGATGTCTCCCTAGACGTCAACCTTTTCACCCTAGAGCAGGGATCAGCAACCTTAAACACTCAAAGAGCCATTTGGATCCGTTTCCCACCGAAAAGAAAACACAGGGAGCCACAAAACCCTTTTGACATCTAAAATGAAGATAACACTGCATATATCATTTTTTACCTTTATGCTATTTATAGCATGTATATAGGTATAGGGCTTAGTAATGCACTGGACTCTGGGCTTAGTAATGCACTGGACTCTGGGCTTAGTAATGCACTGGACTCTGGGCTTAGTAACGCACTGGACTCTGGGCTTAGTAAGGCACTGGACTCTGGGCTTAGTAAGGCACTGGACTCTGGGCTTAGTAACGCACTGGACTCTGGGCTTACCTGAGACCCCGCAGAGCCCACCTGAGAGTGACCCTGCAGAGCACACCATAGATCCTGCACAGTCCACCTGAGACTCTCTATGGTGGGCTCTGCAGGGCCTCAGGTAGGCTGGTCGCCGGAGTCCCTTTCCCTGTACCTCTTCTCAACTCCTCTTACCTGCTGCTACTGGGGACTGGCCACCTCCACCCCCTCCCCTGTCATCTCTGCCATGCCGCCCCTGGTACAGCTGATACTCATGTAAGAGGCCCCCCAGGCTGCCCTGACCCCTCACATGGGTACCGGCCGTACCCCCCTGATGGTGGTGTTTCCGAAAAGTTTTCGGCATCGCAAATCGTATGTGCAGGAGAACTGATCTGCCTTGGAACAGCTGTTCGGTCCTGAAATGTCACTTCTATCCGACTCTGTGAGTGTGATCTCATAGTTACATAGTTACATAGTATTTGAGGTTGAAAAAGGACATAAGTCCATCAAGTCCAACCTATTGGACAAAGTCGGATAGAAGTATTTCAGGACCGATCAGCTGTTCCAAGGCAGATCAGTTCTCCTGCACATACGATTTGCGATGCCGATTGGAACAGCTGAGAAAGCGTTGCAATGCTTGATCTATTGGTGGTCACACATTGCACTGCCAAAAACTGGGTGGGATTACATTGAAATGTGTGACCACGTCACCTAGACACAAACTTTGATAGAACAGCGGCCCTGTCTAATCATTTAATCAGATAAATAGATTATAATAGGCAACATTACCGTGTAATGTTCCCCATTATAATCAACCTTTCTAATTAAAGGAAATAAGAGCACACAGTGTGCAGTTACACCTGTACCGAGGCCCTGGCGGTAGTTCCGCCCCTTGACAGGGAGCCGCAGCAGAGGGATGAAAGAGCCACATGCAGCTCTGGAGTCGCGGGTTGCTGACCCCTGCCCTTGAGGAACCCTTGAAATAATTTTGAGGTTTCAGGGAACCCCGCTATAAAATGATGTCTACAAACCACGTCACAGCATGATCAGTAAGTTGTAGAAAGTCCTAAATATAAGAATGAAGACAATGTCATAACTACAGTATTTGACACACACAGATGATTATTTTACAACATTATCCTGCTCTATACTGCAATGATAATTAAAGAAAACAAAAAATAATGACCCGAAAAAAAATACGAACTGTGGAAACTGTAGTGTCCTCTTACACTATTTGCTAGTGGAAAAGTGTCCCCTTACATTGGGGGTCAGTGGAGAAGCCCCTTTACATTGGTGATCAGTGTGGAATTGACCAACTGCGTTGGATGTCAGTGGGAAATTTCCCCCTTACATTTGTGTTCGTTGTAGGTAGGAGATCAAGTAAGGTCTAACAACTTTTGGAGGAAATATATATCAAAGCGCTAAAGGTGTAACTAATAAAAGACTTAATGTAACCAAGTGATAAAGTGAAATTTTAGGTTTAGGCGGTCTAGCTCTAAAACAAGTGATGTGTCTTACATGGAATCATAAAAAAATTATATAAAATATAAAATTATATAAAATCCCTTGAGGACAGAAAAGATA
>NW_017307001.1:398632-400596 GCF_000935625.1 Nanorana parkeri
TATATTTTTTTCACGGATTGTTTATATACTGTGACCTATTCGAGGTCTTTACACAGTGGTTGAAATCTTATCGTCCCACTCATTTTTTTTGTTTTTCCACAGCCCTATTGTACTATTAATTTTATTTTTATCTTTATTTTTATTTTATATAATTTTTTTATGATTCCATGTAAGACACATCACTTGTTTTAGAGCTAGACCGCCTAAACCTAAAATTTCACTTTATCACTTGGTTACATTAAGTCTTTTATTAGTTACACCTTTAGCGCTTTGATATATATTTTCTCGATTGTTGATAGGATTCCTCTATCCTCTTTCTAGAGCGGCTTTAGGTCTTAATTTATTATACATTTCCACTTTAGTCTCCTTTCCAGAAGCGCAGATTATCTATTTCTTAACTTTTGGAGGAACCCTAGGGAGAAAACCTGACCTAGATCCTCAAGCTGTGACAGTTTGATCTGTCATCAGCTGCCAGCACCTACAGTACGACCTCTGCTCACCTACATGGTGGTTGTAGCACACTTAGTGCACATTTGCACTGGGAAACACATTGGCACACTAAAAATGAAGGTAGATTCTTCGTACCAGTGAGCTGAACAGAGATAATCCAATGAGAACTGTCAAGAAATCAGAAAAATCGGGTACATACCAAAATAGTAATAATTGGTATGGTTATGAAGGGTTATACTGGTAGGTTTTGTGCACATTTAGAACAAGTAATTTGAACAAGTATCCAGCAATTACATTGAAGAACATCATGGTTAGATTACTACAACCACTCAAACAATTAGAAACCTCATGTTCATAATGTGTTCTAAAAATGATCTTTTTTCGATGTGTTTCTTTGTTTTCTCTGATATAGGAGAGGAAGTTTACCGTATTCTTGCTACAGAGCCAAAGGACTTATTTCAGGTTAACATCTCCAAGTACTGTAAATATTAGTACAGAGCTTTAGTGAAATGTTTCTATATGTAAAGTGCAGCCCATCACTGCCATAACATCTGCTCCTGTAAAGAGAATGAGAATCGGCATTTCACTCACAATTCCTCTGTCATCTACCATTTTCCTGTAAACACAGTTTGAGCTATAATTATTCAGTGTAATACATTAGTCCATGCTCTTACAGTGCGTGAGGAGAAATGTCCCAAGTGCAGTTTGGATTCTGATATGTTCTGTACGTATTGTAAACCCGGTGTTATATACTGTACAGAATTTGCAGCTGCACCAGTATAAATTTCATGATCTGTTGTACTTTGTAAACGTTAGTTACCTACACAGAAGAAAGATAGGATGACTTAAATTCTACAGGTACTATTTAGTCACAGTACACCCCATACATCATGTTGATAGGCAGAGAGGTGCATGCTGTGAATTACTGGATGTGCATGTTACAGTCCTTGATGTCATATGGAAGCCGAGTCTTTCATATAGTGAAAGTCTGGATTTGGGGGCTCCTAGGAGAGCAGAAGCACTTTTGAGAGATGGGAATGTCCACACCTTGGGGGAAGTTGGGGTATAGGAGTAGAGGGGGATAAGGGGGGCACAACCCTCCCCCACCCCCAAGCATGATGGACACATGCACAGTATTGTCCCACATTATGGACACATGCACAGGTATGTATTCAGCCTCTTAAAGATAAAATTCCTCAGAGCCTTATGGGTAGCTTCACTAAGCCTGCTGCTGCAGTGAAAGCTGGGCTGAGCCACTCTTACTCCTAGCTCTGTGGGTGGAGATAAAAATGCTTGCTTACTAGTACCAGGTTTCCTTGACCTAGGTTCATTAATATAAGGGGTGGGAGGCATACCTTGTAGCAAATATTAATTAGTGTACTAGTCTATCTGCAAAGGTAGTGTAGCGATAGAGTCAGAAGTCTATTTGGTTGCACAGGAAGGATGAGAGAGCAGAGGACCGAGTTTTCTGTCAAAGTATGTGTGAATGTACTGAGTGTCCATAGACACGGCTG
>NW_017307001.1:400987-413051 GCF_000935625.1 Nanorana parkeri
GGGGGTAATAAAGTGAAATTGTGTTAGGTGTTAAAAGAGGCATGAGTGAGAACATAGGGGAAGGCTGATTTTAAGTGTTCAGTGTTGCTGGTTTAAATGTTTTTACCAAAGACTGCCCAAGGCATATTAAGTAATAAAGAGAGGGATGGGGATTTCATGCTATCTAGAATTGCCCCAACCCTGAAGGGTTGGGGCAATTCTAGATGCTGTAACAGAAGTGCAGGTAGACAACATTGTAGACAACATGTAGTTTATTCAGTAGTTTAGTTTTCAGAGCAGTGATGTGCAGCTAATGCAGACAATCAAGAACTAGCCTGTGAATGCCTGTAGTGAATGCTAAGTATGAATTCATTCTGTTACACAGTGCACTGCAATGCTTTAGTTTTTGTTTATTAAAGTCTTACATTAGGCAACTCATTCAAAATTAATGGGCTATCAATGCACCTGTAATTGTAGAAAAGCAAGTCATGTGTCTGTGTGTTTTTTTTAGGGCATTTGTATCTGTACGCAGGTGGGTTACAGCGCACTGTAAATGTGCATTGACAAGCAATAGACATTTACAGTGTTAAATTGTGTTAAGGCATATTATGTGGGTTATGTCACACATGTGCATTATGGTGTAAAAGTGCCCTAAAGGCTTCGGTACTACTGTGCTATGATTAAGGGGGCGGTGGTAAAAAATAATCATAGGGAATTCTGTGTGCCAGACTTTATATTCTTCTGACCCCTGCACTGGGTATGTTACATAAATCTGAGCCCTGTACTCTGTGTACTCACTGCTGTCCTTTGCACTCTGTAAATTACATACACCTGACCCCTGCATTCTGTACATCACATACATCTGACCATGCACTCTATAAATGACATATTCTTTACTGCTGCACTATATACAATACAAGCTTGGCCCCTTCAATATGTGCAGTATATTACATACACCTGGCCCCTGCACTATGTACGATATATAGACCTGGCCGCTTCCGTTTGTACATTACACAAACCTGACCTCTGCACTATGTACAATACATAGGCCTGACCTTTTCACTATGTACATTATGCACACATGACCTCGACACTTTGTACAATTCATAGGCCTGACCCTTTCACTATGTATATTACACACACCTGACCTGTGCACTATGTACAGTTGATAGACCTGACCCCTTCACTTTGTACATTACATATGTTCAGATACCAGTATCTCTATTGGTACCGCTACTTTGCATTTTCACGAGAACTACCAGGGTCACAGTGGCTGCAAATGCGACTGGACCCTAGCAAATCATACATTAAAACAGAGATACACAAATCCCAGGAGCCCCGTAGCCAATGCTGATAAAAAATGACAGCTGCCTCCTAAGAGTTTTTCTCTAGTCTTGGAGTTAGAAAAGTATCATTACTTGTACTTGTACCAAGAATGTTACTTGGTATCTGTGCTTCCCTACATTACACACACCTGACCTCTGCACTATGTACAATACATTGACTTAACCCCTTCACTTTGTACATTACACACACCTGACCTCTGCACTATGTACAATAAATAGAACTGACCCTTTTTACTATGTACATTACACACCTGACCTCTGATCTATGTAGAATTTATAGACCTGACCATTTCACGATGAACATTACACACACCTAACCTCTGCACTATGTACAATACACAGACTTGACCCCTTCACTTTGTACATTACACACACCTGATCTCTGCCCTATGTACAATACACAAACCTGACCCATTCACTATGTACATTACAAACACATAACCCCTGCACTATGTACTTTAGACATACCTGACCCCTGCACTCAGTATGTAGTCTTAAGTTTTAAGCCACTCCCACTGTTAGCTCAATTTTGTCACACCCACAGTTCACCTCAGTCCTCTCATCTGGCTGCCATAGTGTGCCTCAACATTTTTCAAAACTTGTGAAGTCAGATAAACAATTGTATAATTTTACAGGGCTGACCTTCTACCACAGGAAATAAAATGAACCAAACTCCTTGTCCACACCACATAAGATGGCTTATTTCTGGCAGATAATTGGCATCATTGCATCAGCTGCAGCCAACTTTTATTTTTCTAGGATGTTTTGAAGTGTAGGATAGATCAGTGAATGCATACACTTTATAAAAGGTTTAATTCACAAAACTGAAACACCAGGGTAAGAAATATTTATATTCAAAAATTAATAGTTATTGTATTTTCAGCTGAGTCCAATTGGATTTGAAAAATACAGTCAAATGGGTGAAAATAGAGATCCTTGTCCTTGTGTAAACCTTTGTGAATTAAGCTTATAGTGTTTATTAACTTTGTTCCCCCATGCTGCTTTAAATTCAGGAGCTTTCCTTTGCGTTAAATGGAGAACATTGACATTCAGCTTGTTACCAATGGGAACACTGTAGAGAAACACAATTATATTTCACTGGGAGCATTTTGTGGTTGACTTTACGGAACAGTGGGAGCTCATATGTACAGCTCTATCAAGAGACAAAATACAATGTGAATGTTTCTTACCGGACAACTTGCATGCTCTCAAATCCTGCAAGTAATTACAGCAAGACAAGCTGGGTAGTAGATGCTCTTTGTGACACAATAAATAAAGTAGTATTAAACGCTTAATCAATGTTTGAGAACAGTTGGCTCCAACTCTCTCAGCTATACTTCATGTCCGGTACAATATTACAAGGAACAGAGCACAGTCGCCAAGCAACTATCTATCTACTAGCTGGGAGAAGGGATGAAGGAGAACAGAGGAGGGGGTGAAAGGAGAAGAGGACTGGCTTGCCTTGCTGTGTCTGTGTGTTTGTGGAGACACACACACAGCTTACTACAACACACAAGGGTGGCTCCGTAGGACCCTGCAAGAGAATGGAGACACCCTACAACAGGATATCAGGACCAGTGGCCAGGGGACCTGCTCATTCTGCAGGAAGCTAAAACTTTGAAACATCAAGGAGCAGCATCCATTGTAAGGGATTTAATTATCATTTTGAAATAGCTTAGACACATTTTGACTTTAATATCACTTTAATTGTCTGTTATTTTGTTCAGCCAGCATTACCCTCTCCCTGAGCCCACTATACCTCGTCCTAGCACACTAGGGTTTTTCTTTATTTAGTATGGAACCCTATGACTAGAGGCTGCAGCTTCCTTCCAAAGCACATGTGAATGGAATGTTAGGCCAGCTGCATTGCACTTTTCGAGTCAGATTAAGTTGTATTGAGGGGACTATTTCATTTTAGCACATTCGCCATGCTTACTGGATGGTGTTGACCATAATGTCTTTGATCTAGTTGTATAAACGTGGCACGGGAAGACTGGCAGACGTGTTGACTTAAGGGCATGTTTTTATGCAGGCATATTGCATCTGACAATGACACTAACTGTTCTATGAAATAGATTCTTCTTATAATAAACACGCATTTGCTTAGAACAAAAGAGAAAGTTCAATGCATTAAGAGGGGGAAATTTGACAGCTTGTGCACTTTTGTCATCAAACACTTGTCAAGAAAGACAAGGGCATATGTAATTAGTGATGTGATGAGCTGCTCGGTGCAACAAATAATTATTCAAACTCTACACCAAGCCCAGAATATGGTTCTTTTTTGAAGACAGATCATTTTCACGGTGACCTTCTAAATTCCACATCTACTGTATACTTGAGTGGCTCAATAAAAAAAATGTGAGGTTTGTTTTGTTTCTCATTAGCTGAGCTATCGGTGAACCGTAATAGCAAGTTCTGCTAGCCTTTCTGCCAACCACAACAATTCTGAGATGTCATTTAACTCATGAACTTTAGATTTAGTTGACTCACAGAGGCAGTAGTAAATCCAGACACTCAGATAATGGAGTCCCTCCCTTCTCAATGCCAGAACATTCACATTTAAATGATCTCTCTAGCTGACATTCCTGATATTCTCCTTCACATCCTAGTTACTTCTCCCTGACATGTTGCCATTCCCACTTGCTCCCATATTTACAACATTCTCAGTGACAGTATGTGCTTATTATGCTCTGCTCATGTATGTGTGCAAGTGTGAATGGAAATATATGGTTAACTGTTTGCTACGAGAGACATTGCATAACATTGAGAAATTATTTTTCTATAGCTTGTACAGAACTGAAATGCACAATCCCAGTGGATGAGAACATATCAAGGCATGTGTGTTTATGTATTTGGGTCTGGATGTGAGAGTGTTTTTTCCAATACATTTTCATCATATTCACACTTTTAAATGTGATATATGTGCCATTCAAACAGTTTCCCTTTATGAGCAAATGTACTAGTATATCCCAAGTTCCTTATAAACAGTAAATGTATTGGACTGGATGGGGAATTAATACATGTTTTTGACAAACCCCTCCTTAGTCATAGTGTATCTCTCCTACATGATAACTATGAATAAGCTTGTCTGAAATATGTTAGCAATACCTAATGCATCTGTGATTATTAAGTTAGCTTTTATGGAGCAGTAAGGTTGTGTTTGTGACCTTTGTTTATGGATAATATTAACCCAATCAGAGACATGGACCATGTGCCCCAGGTGCCATGAGGACTTGCATTACCCTAATGGGTAGGGATGTTCAGATACCAGTGCCGATACTTGACATTTTCACAAGAACTACCAGGGTTGCAGAGGTAGCAGCTGGGACTCTGGCGCGCCACCACTGTCCTGAAATCATTAGTCTGTATTGTTTTAGGAAATCTGTCACTTAACAATACACAAGAATGTCTCAGTACTTGTATCTGTAAGAACTTGGACAAGTATCAGTACTTGAAAAAATGGTATTGGTGCATCCCAAATATATATTTATAAAAAACGAATCATACATTAAAACAGGGATGCACAAATCCCAGGAGCTCCGTATGCTCTTTAAAAATGACAGCTGCCTCCTAACGTTTGAGTTTTTCTCTAATCTAGGCTTGGAGCTAGAAAAATATCTGTACTTGTACTTGTACCAAGTGTGGTACTTGGTATCTGAACATCCCTACTAATGGGTATATTGTGTGTACACGCACTTCTGTTTTAGGTTCCTTTTATGAGTATTAAAAGTAAAAGAGATGACAGCTCTTGTTAGATTCTAGATCATAATATTCTTTCAGTTGTAAGCTCAGCACAGGGACGTGTATATATGTGTGTATATATATATTACATATATACCTGTATACAGTGTATATAAATAGGACTTTGTGCTATCACTGTTGCAGAATAGTGTGTAAGATTTACAGAAGAGGTAATCAGACCATTCATGACCCAGTTTAAGTGTTCATATATTCCATATAACCAGGGTAGAACTGAAAATTATTTTCAATGAATGGTATTGTTAACAAATGCAAATTAGAAAATGAAAATGTTTCCATGATACAGATCCTCAGGTACAACAACTTGGAATGTGTGAGGCTAACATTCAAGATGACCATTTGATGTCCGTTTGATGAACAGATTTCTTATGAAGAATGACAGCCTGTGAGACATCTGCCCACCCACAACCTGCCAGGACCCATCACTATCCTTTGTGTGACTTGGCCAAAGTAGCAGAACATATGCGGTTGGTTCACACTTGCTTCCCCCCTCAGTGCGTGCACAGAAATGTTCAACTTATCATAGCTACCTTAAAGTGACATGAGACTCAGGAGTTAAATCTTAAAAATGTATTCAAGTACCTTAACTATTAAAAAAATGTATCTGATGAAATTAGTCAACTAAACGGGAGATTGTAGTCCATCTTGGGACGGTGGCTACGGTGACGGTGAGCTTGGAGCGGTGGCTACTTTACAACACATGCAGGGACCATGGAAATCAAAAGTAGCCACCCTCCAGACGGAAGGACAGTGTCAGCACCAATTCAGAGATGATTTGAGGATCTACAGCCAAGTGATACACAAATAAGATACATGTTTTTAATAGTTAACCTCCCTGGCGTTCTGATTTTTTGCGTGTTTTTTTACATTTAAATCTGCCGCCAGTTCCACCCCTTTGGGATGCGTATGCTCGCAAGGGATGGAACCCGGTAGACGGATGCCGGCATCGGCCGGAGGACACAGCGGGGATCGTGGACAAGGTAAGTGTGGCGCTGTGTAATCCCGAGTGCGGCTCGGGGTTACCGCTTTTGGCAATGAAAATGAACCCCGAGCCACACTCTGGAATACCGCCAAGGAGGTTAAGGTACTTGAATGGATTTTTAAGGTTAAACTCCTAGGTTTAGTGTCATGGTCTGCTCCTTGCCCCATTGTCAGCATTGGCATAGCCAATGCTGAATTGGGCTGTGATTAGGCTGTGTATCCACTTTTGGCTGTATTTTTGAGAATCATTGATGAGTTTAAATACGTGGGATCCAGTAATTCGTTTTTTAAGGTGTACTCATATATTTAGATAGAGATTATGTCAACATTTTTTAAATTTGTACGTCTGTAGTTTGCAGGCAGGATTGTTTAAATCCAAGGTCATAGGAGTAAGAATATTTTTTATATTTATGCTTCACATTTCAGAGCAATCAGTAGTAGGAAATCAACAAATTTGTACATTCTGTTTAAATCAGTGCAGAAAGATTCAACAGGTTGGAGTGGGCTGACACTGCATAATATCAGAAACTAGCAGGGCGTAAAGCAAATCTAGTATTGCTCTGTGACATTTGCACACTGATAGATGGTAGAAGCATGGTACTTTGTTTAATTAGTGCAGCATGTTCAAATGCTCCTTACTAGGGGACAGACTCCCTATAAAGGCATAGTGAGAACATGTGCTTTTCAAAAAAGCACAAAAGAAGGTTACCTCCATGATATTCGTAAAGCAGACCTTTCCCGCCCAAACTCTAAAAACACAGGTACATGTATCTCTGCATGTGGAACTATAATCTCTTTCTAGTCAAATGATAAGTAAACATTATTTGGGTAAACTTAAACTTGCCATTCTTTTACTTCTGCTTTTGCAAGGCACCAGTGATGTAAGACGTGCCTACCAGTTGCCTCCTGGGATGGCTACATTACCAGTGCCTTCAAGGGAACTGTTGTAGTCAAGCTGGGAGATCTCTCAAGAGTTTGCAAAATCTTTTTAAATGTGTATTGCCTAAGTGTTTAAGACCTTGCAAAGTGTTCAAGATTACAATTATGCCATTGTTGGGCCGGCGCAGAAAACCAGGAAGAAGCCAGCCACCAATGATGTATTTTTTTGAAAATAGTGGTGCAGATTTGAAAATGTGTGCTATAGGAAAGTACCAATAATAATATTTATTTGATTTCCTATAATGATTTCAGTTATGATGGTGACTTACAACGGAAGGGGGAGGTCCGCTTTAATTATGCCACCATGGTGGAGCAAAAGAAGTACTATCTTAAAGCTATTCATTATCCTGTTTACTCTTTAACCTGTTACTAATTCCTTGTTAGACCTTATAAATAATTAAAGTGTCTTTGTAAATCATTCAGCATTTAATGTCACCATTTTAGGATTATAAACTGTAATACTGTTGCATATAACGCATTTGTAATTATGGACACATTTTTTGGCAGACGTCTGGGTATAAACTATTACAAAATAAACTAGAATTACCACAAACAACTAAATCTATCATAAATAAACAATTACGGCTTCAATGGGTTATATTTAGAAGATAAATGTTTCTTTTCAGCCAGTTTGCCCATAAAGTTTAATTGCTGGTATGATTATTATTTTCTTTAGAGAGTGCCTACACATCACACAGACATACAAAACATGTAAAGACAGATGAAAACAGAAGAAGGGAAGTTGAGGATCCCAATTAAATTAATTTTCCAATCTGAGGGCCAGTTCAAATGGGCATTTTGTTTCAGAGCATACCAAACAGCCCATGCGTTTATCAAGTGCATGTCATATTTTCAGCAAGTGTTCAACAGGCTTTTTGATGGATATCAGCAGTTAAGTATTTTAAGCATTGCCTCCAGAATCATAGATAATCATTACCTCCTCTTCCACCAATCTATGTTATATGACCAACTGGGAAACAGAAGATATGAAAACTGTTAAAGTTCAGTATATGTAAGCCCAATTACTAAAAACTCATTTAAGTGTTAAACGACTTTTGAAATGACAATAACATGTTGAAATATTTTTTAATATGCAGCTTTCATTAGGCCTCATTCAAACCAGACACAGTGCATTCCAGCCCGATTCTGGCTGAAACGCACTGCATCGCATTGCGGCCGGCTCACTATGTTGTGGAGCAGGAGGGGGCATGTCGGTCCATTGAAGTGAATGGCACCTTAGCCATGCCCTCCGGCCGTAGTGTGATCGGCTGCACGGGATCGCAAGGCACATCAATGCCTGTGGTCCAGACCGAACAAAATAGTGCTTGCATAGTACTGGTGATCGTGCCATGCAGTCCTTGTTTCGGGACTTCCTCTAATGGGGTAACAACTGTCTCCCAATTGAGCTACTACATTTTCACATGTGCCCTTGGTAAAGACTGCAAG
This sequence comes from Nanorana parkeri, assembly GCF_000935625.1. NCBI lineage: Eukaryota > Metazoa > Chordata > Amphibia > Anura > Dicroglossidae > Nanorana > Nanorana parkeri. The sequence continues at coordinate 409,438 of NW_017307001.1, forward strand.
TGGCCATGCTGACACACATTTCACAGCATAAAAGAGGTAAAAACAGTATTTTATGGATTTTATGGTTTCATCCAGTCAAGGTTTACATCTACTTAAACATGCCACAATAGCCAACGTTGGCATTCCTAGAAATCTAACTATAGAACTTAAATAAGTTAGCATATGGTATTGACTAAAGTTATCCCACATATATATATCCCTGTATTAAAAAAACAGTATTGCCAAGTCATACTTACCCTTTTCATCCTGTAGGGCTGTCAGAGGGAATGATTAAATGGGTACTATATATAGTGGACTTTGATACTAATTTACTATTTATTCTCCTTTTGTAGGCACTGCTTAAAGAGGAACTTTACCTCAGCATAATTACTATTCCACCTCCCCTCTTCTGTGCTGCCATTTTTGAATTTCCTTTAATGGAAAGGAATGAGTAGGGGTAACAATTACCCTTTACTCAATCAGGAAGGTGGGTGGCATCTGGGTTCCCACTCTTATGAAAGGGGTACTCAGATAAGCTCCCCCCCGGAAAAGCATCCTTCCTATGTTGAGGACATGTGGCCTGGTATGGTGTGAACCTCTCTCCCCTTTTTCTGCTCTGCCAGGCTGCTACTCAGATCAAGGGTCTGGTAAGGGATTACATGGGGGAACCCACGCTTTTTTTTGGAATTTTAGGGTCACCCCTAAAATTCCAACCAGACCTAAAGTTATAAAAAAAAAATGTATGTCACTTTGCTGCAACGAGCATTCATTCGTAATTATCTAACACATTCAAAATTAATAAAAATTCAGATTTGTAAGACTCCAAATAACAAAATTAATTGACTTTTGGACCTGAATTACGAAAAACAAAATAACAAAAAATCCTCAACAAAACGAACTGAAACTAATTTTTTGCTGGCGCACATGTCTAATAGTTCTGGCAATTATTTTTTCATTGGATATAAAAGTATTGCCTAAGTGGCAAAAGATAAGTATCAGGACTGAACAACCTAGTTGATACAAGTAATTGAGAGGGAAAATAACCATTACTCATATCTTGAACTTTATTAGCAATACAATTAAATATTTCGAGAAAAATTAACACTTTCCGATTAATCATATTATAATTTAAATTTCTTATGCAGGCTGTACCTATTAACTGTGTGTCATTCTTATAAGAAATACTTCACTTTTAATTATGCCTTTAACAAAGAAATGTTGTTAACTATAATCTAGCAATTATTTTCAGCTACAGTTGTATTAATTAGTAATTTAGCAATTATTTCCAGTTCTTAGGATATTAATGAGAAGCCAGTAATATTTAATTAATGACAGACACCATATGCTTACACAATACTGTTCTGTAAATAAACATGTACTTACTGTTTTATATAATGGGTCTTTCAAGAGTTACTTATTATGGCTGTTGGATTTTCTTGTCAGTGTATATTCTCCATGAGTGTTGGAATTGAAGTTATCAAACTTGGTTCATGAGTATGTTGTGGAATGGTTTGCACCAGTAGTAATGTCATAATAACACTGTTGGACCAAGCAGGAAAAATATGATTCATAGGCCACTGAACTTACGTATATGTGAATGTTTCTAAAGATGATAGCTCCAAGTACCTGGCTCACAAGAATGTCAACCCCTGAAATGGCATTTTAATGTTCTATTATACACAATAAATTTTTCTGTTTCACACTGCATTCCAATTGCCTACAGCAGTGTTTCTCAACCTTTTTCACTTCTACGCAAAAACACAAAAAAAGTGAGGTTTCTCCTTCACATCAAAGTCTTTCCTTCAAATCAGAAGCCCCCTCTCCTCTCAATTCACATCAGAATCCCTCTTTCACATCAGAGTCCCCTTTACATCAGTGGTCTCCCTTTACATCAAAGCCTCTTTCTTTCACATCATAGTCCTCCCTTCACATCACAAGTTCTCCTTCACACTAGAAGTACCTCCTTCACATCAGAAGCCCTCTTCACCTCAAAAGCCCCCCTTCACATCACAGTCCCGCCTTTACATCAGAATCCCCCTTTCATATCAGAATTCTTCTTTTTCATCACAGCTCCCCCTTCACATCAGAAGCTTCCTTCCCATCAGGGCCCCCTTCTTTTACATCAGGAGCCCCGCTTTACATCAAAGCCTTCTTTCATATCAGATTTCCCTTTCACACAGACGTTCCTCTCATTAGCTTTTCTCACCCCCCCCCCCCCCCCCTTTCACATCAGAGTCCTACCAACACATACATTTGAGGTACCCCTGAGGAAGCCTGAAGACAACCCGGAATACCATGGCACCAGGTTGAGAAAGGCTGGCCTGCAGTGCCTACAGTGCAACAACATGTAAACGTTGAATGCTTTCAATTGTACACAATAAATATGATACTTCAGAAGCCTTGGCAAGTGTATTGGAGAAAGTTAATTAATTAATGGTAATTACAATGTCAGTCATCTCATTGCACTGCCTAATCCATAGGCATGAATATGCAAGTCAGATTGTTTACATTTTTCAGTTAAATGTTTACATTTAAAGCCCAATTTAAAGCCCAATAGAACATTTAGTTTAAATCAGATGAATACATTATAATTATATTTCAGGTGGTTAAAACAAAAGGTGTGCAAAGTCTTACAATTATTTTTCCGTAGATTAGAAAAGCCTGTCCTTTGTCAGCATGTGCAATCCTTGCTCTCTGTATTAAAAGCATAGTCTCTCTGCAGATGTCTGACATGATGCCCGCTGCTGAGTCAGAGCTAGAGTTCTCCAATTAGCCGGGAGCATGAACTTTGCTGAGCTGCAGAATTATAGGCCTGACTCAGCAGGGGGCATGTCAAACCTCTGCACAGAAACCAATATTTTCCCACAGAGAGTGAGTGTCCAACACTACAGTATGCTGGCAGGGGATGCTGCTGCTGGCCTCTTCTACTCAGGCTGTGGCTGCTTTCTAAAGAAAATGGAAGACTTTGAACTAGGGATGCACAGATACCAAGTACCGTACTCGGTACAAGTACAAGTAAAGATATTTTTCCAGCTCCAAGACCCAAGACTCAAGGCATTTTTAAGGAGCATTGGCTTACGGGCTCCTGAGATTTGTGCATCCCTGTTTTAATGTATGATTTGTGTGTGTGTGTATATATATATATTATGGTTTTGGTTATGGTGACCTTTGCCATTGGTACAGAAAGTGAAGGACAATCTAAAGTTTTCCAGAGGTCAGGAGGAGAGGGTATATCTCCCAATGTGTCCCTTGAGCAAAAAGGGAGAGAAAGTCTCCCCAAAAGGGACAGGAATAGAAAAATAACTTGGCATCTAACCTTCCAAATGCAATCCAAAATAACAAAATAATTTTGTCTGCCGTTCTACTTTAAAGTGGACACGAATGCAAAAATGTAAATATCTGCTATGTCATAAGGAATATCTAGAAATATTAAATGCGTCGAAGCAGCACCATGAAAACACTACATTTTGTCTGGAATCCTCTTGAAGAGTAGCAGTGTAATTGCGAGTGTGCTTAGGCACTCCTGTAACTATAGCCTCATAGCTGTATATTTGCATGTGTGGGAGTTAAAGTACTGCTGCCTCAGGATGATAGTCTAAAGGGGATTTGAAGTAAGATTTGCAATGTCATCACTG